>NW_024038327.1:0-22500 GCF_016077235.1 Cyprinodon tularosa
CCCGCAGATTGAGCCTATAGCAGCACAGAAAATAGCTCAGGATGAACCAAGAAAGGTAGAGCAAAGTTACATCACCTCTACATGAAAACTGTAAAATAGAGTAAAAACTTTACATCTTTACCTCTACAATCACAGTTTTGTGTTTATAGACTGATTATATCAGAGTGGACACATTGTTAACATGCTAGAACTGTTGTCCTCTATGGCTCTGAATAAAGTCACAGCCCTAAATCCATAGAAAACGAAGTCTTTAAGCAATTTTTTCTTTTAAAAAATCAGTAAAAAACATTTAAATCCAATGATCAAACCAACAGGCCTCGTTAGAGAGAAAAGCATCATCTTCAGGCTGATGAAGGTGCGACGCTTCAGTCACACTCCTGTCGTTCAAGAGGTGACCTCAATTTTTAACAGACCTTAAAAATGGTGAAAGGAAGACGGGGACAGAAAAAAAACGGGAGGGTTGGAGAAAGGAGGGAGAAAATCATTTTAAAAGCTAAATGAAATTAGCAGCCTTACAGAGCCTTAGGGCAAAGTGAAGTTCTGTCCCCTGGGGCTACACTTTACAGGAGGAAGGAATGAATCAAGCTTCAGTGGATATCTCCCCCTCCTCTCGCCCTCCTTCCGAATCCCTCCCACTCTTTTGCACTTCCAGATATGTAGGGTGAGTAGAACACAGTGGGTGAGGGGAGAAATCAAAGGATATAAAAGCAGGAGTTGAAGGTGAAGAAAAGTGGAGAAGGGGAATTTTTTTGGGGGGTCTCTCGTTTTGTTTGGAGGATTGAGTCATGAATCCAGGGGCCTTGGGCAGCTCGGGCCCCCTGTCCTGGGCCATGTACCTGATGAGGAAAGGCCAGGCTGGCGGCGGACTCTTCGGTAAAGTTCTCTTCACTATTCTGTCCTGTTTTCAATGTCGTTCAGGGGCATTTTCTGGGAGTCGTTGGCGTTCCTGCCTGTCATGCTAAAGACCACCTGGCGGTGTCGCTCCACACAGAAACAGACGATAATCAGGTGTTTAAATGTGGATGAAGGTGTTAGAGCTCAAATATACGGTCTTGAAAAGCCCAGACCATCTCAGCTAACAGGTCATCTTTCTGCTAAAATTACTTCTTGGACACTTTTTTGGGGGGTTAAGAAAAAGCAGATGTAATTAAGCTGAAAAGGGAAAGGTGAGAAAGAGGTGCAGGGTTCAGGGGATTGCTGTTTTTGCTGGACATACCCTCAGGATGGCATTTGCATTTTCAACAGGAGTTCCAGTGTGTTAGCTTGAGCAGCATAAGGTGTGTTAGCCTAAACAGGTCCGACATGTTAGCTTGAACGGCTTAAAGTCTGGTAAACTTTTAGGCATCTCCGGTCCGTTAGATGCATTCAGGGATGGAAGTTATATAATGTTATATATAGATATATATCATGTTTAAGGACCAAACTTGCTGACTCCATTTTGGTTCTCCCTAAATCTGGAAAAGCTCCCTAAATCTGTCTAGACTCAAGTTAAAGTGTCAAAACTTCAAACAGTTTAATCCTCTTATTAAAAGTTTAAAAAGGTTGAAGTTTTACGACCTCGAAGGGAGACCGGGAGGTTGATTGTTCAATCGATTGTTGGAGTTAGTCTTTATGTGGCTTTTTCCCGCTGGCTGACACTAGGGGGCGGTGTAGGGCACTAATAACACCATGGAAGAAGAAGAAAACACAGCTCTTTACGTGTTCTGGGCTTGATCATTAGACCTCTGTAGATATTGAATATTTGACACAGTTTAAAAAAAAAAAGCATTTTTTACAATCTTTATATGTTTTTCGACTTATTAATTTTTTTTTTTTTTTTTTACTTTTATTGCAGTAGTTTATGTATGAAACTGTATGAATGTTTGTTTTATGGGACGAGAGTTGGAGTTAGCATTTTTTTTCTATCCACATTTTAGGTTCAATAATATGCACTAAGTAAAGTCAGGTTTGGTTCTCTTTGACCTGGTCTAGAAACAGATAAAAGCGTCTAATGATGCCAATCTGTTGATAAATTAGGACTAAAGGTTAAAAACAAATCAGTCAAATGAACTCTAGTGGGAAACAAATGTTTAAAAGTTAATTTTTCATCTATCGCCCTTTTTTCCCCTCATTTTTAGAGTAAAATCTTTTTCCCCTTGCGTATAACTCATGTACTCTTAATTGCCTAGATACACGGTGACGCCATGATGATGGCGATGACGCTGCTGATAGCGACCATGACTCAGCTGATTAGCTCACAAACCGTTAGCTTAGCGGCCAGCTGTTTTCATCTTTAAAAGGCCGGCGATGAGTTTGAAAGGTGATTTTTCAGGTCAGAGGACGGCGGGACGGTCGGGTTACGCTGCCAGAGGACTGAAACTCAACACCCGCTCCATCCGTCCCGTTATCAGTTTCCTCCTCTGGGTTTGTTTCCCTCAGGGTCTCATTTTCATCTGGACTAATTCAGGGAGTCTGAGAAGGATCCTCAGCCGGCAGGAGGTTCTGGTTCCGTTTAACCCGGAACGTCTAACAGAGCTTTAAGCGCTCCATCATGGAGAGAGGAAGGAGCCACCAGACACCCTACCTAAACTATTCTACCTGCCACAGTGGTGGCAGCATCATGCTGTGGGAATACTTCCTTCACAGCAGTGACCTGGACGCGGCTCAGATTGGTTTGAGGGACGGAAGAAGATGAAAATAGAAGCTGAGCAGAAGGAAGCTTCAGTTAATTTTCTAATTAAAGAGAATATAGATGTAGAATTTATAGAAGTCACCTTTGGTTTGATTTCCCAGATGTTCTAACTGATTCAATCTTCCATCTGGATCTGGGAACGTTGCTTCCAGGTTTATATTTTGTGTTGTTTTGGGCGAGAAAAGCAGCCGATTGGTTCTACAGCAGAGAATTTATGCCAAAACTCCATCCATCCATTTTCTGACACGTTTTATCAAAAGTGGGGATGTGAGGAGTGCTGGTGTCCATCTCCATCTGTCTAGGGGTGAGAGGCGGGGTCCACCCTGGACAGGTCTCCAGTCCATCACAGGGCAACACAGAGACAAACAACCATTCACTCACACAGTCATGTTCTGGGACTGTGGGAGGAAGCCGGAGTACCCGGAGAAAACCCCCACATGTTCAGGGAGAACATGCTAAGTCAATGCAGAGAATCGAACCCACAACCTACTTGTTGCAAGGCAATCAATTAAATCATTTATTTATCTTTTTTTTGTATATTTTTCTTATTTGAGCTTAAAGTGGAAGGAAGACAGAAAAAGATATAGATATTAACCATGCAAACATGTAAATATATACATTGAAACATATGTGCTGAAAGTCCAGCCTGCTATTTGATCATTAAGTTTATGACGTCATGATTGAGTTATATATGAAGGAAATGTATTTAAATTTAGCTGTTCTAACGTCAAATTTTTTACTGATAAGTCAGCAGCAAGGAAATACGTCTTCAATTCAATTTGACTCCGCAGTGAAGCTTTTCCTTTATATATAACTGGTTAAAAATTTTCTCTCATGGTGCAGATTTTTTAAAAATTACAACTTAAAGCTCCAGAAGATAACAATAGCTTAGCTACAGCAGATTATAAAAATAACCAACCGTTTTCAACACAAAACTAGGATTAAATTGTGAGATTTTCCCCTTGTTGGGATTACCCAGCAGCCCTTGCGGCTGCTCCAACCTCCCATCATATTACATTATTGTTTAACATGATTTGACCTGTTTTTATTACTGTAGTTTATTCTAAAACCTGAAAGTGGCATAGATCTAAGTGAATCAGATCCATTTCCAACCAGAATCAGTTCGGTTGGATCACAGTTTGAATGAGTTAAAATCTTCCACCGCCCCCTGCTGGAGCCGTCCGGTACTTCCTCAGCAGAACACCGGCTGTGGTTCTGGAAGGAGCCCAGTTCGCCTCCCGGTCCGGTTCCGGTTCTGATCAGAACCATTTCTAAGGTTTACTGCCTTATTTAAGGCTTTCAGCGATGATTATGAGCAGCGTTGCTCCCCGCGGACGGACGAAGCGCTGATTGGTCCGCTGCGTGAAGCGAGGAGCTCGCTGATTGGCTGACGGCGGTCTGCATGCAAATCCAGCTGCGAGTCTGTAAAAGCGGAGAGTCTGCAGGGGGATGGCTATTCCAACTTCTGCTTTCGCTTCCTACTTGGTGGGAAGCTCCGCTTTCCTCACAACAAGCCGGGTTCGGTTCGGTTCGGCTCGGTTCTGTTCGGAGAGCAGAGGTTCTGGGTCGGCAGGATTTTGCAGCCGAGGAGCGGAGAGCTGAAGCAGAGCGGAGGTGGATCCGCGGCACCGAGGCGCACAGATGGTGTTTCTGTGGGATGCGAAATACGGTAGGCTCCCCCCGAACCGGACCGAACCGAACCGGGTTCTGGCTCCCTGCGTGCAGCGGATGTCTTTATGTCCCCATCTGTCCAACACGGGACAAATAAATACAGAAAAAGTTGGACTTTTTGGGTTAAATTCTAACGAGACAAAAAGAGGAAATTTATCTGTTTAATGTTAAAAAACAAAACAAACTTTTCTCTTTAAAATCCTCTGATTAATTCAGAATAAAATGATCCTACCTGGATTTCCTTTAATGCGTCTTTATTTTTTCTGGTGTTTTTATTTGGATGTTAGATTTAAAGATCAGGAAAAAAAAGAAATTTCTATTAACAAATAGAATTTTCCTCTTCTATGCGCAGCTTGACCTTTTTAACCTTTAGGGGTTTTTATTCATTTTAATGTGATAAACAGGTTTATGTTTTGTCTTTAAACCTGCAAACAACTTTAAAAAAAGGAAATGATTCAGAGATCAGAAAACGTTCTGATTGCTGCATTGATGTGGATCTAGAAGTGAAGCGAATAGATCCGATCTGCATAGAAAGAAAGGATCCAGTTTGATTAGGGCTACCTGCAGCCGGGTGGATCAGGTTGGACAGTGTCTTCATGTCTCTCTGCTGCACTGGGACGTGTGGACATGAGGGGGGGGCAGGCATGAGGGAGATAAATGAGGGTGATGGTGATGAGGCCTTCCGACGACATGGGGTGAAAAGAAAAACCTTCAAATCCACTAAGAAACGGCTTCACTTGTTTTTCATCTTTGCTTTTCAATTGGTGAATCATTTTAGGCTTTAGTTTGTCATCCGGCCGCCGCGTGTCGCAGGTCTAGAATGATCTAAATCAGTAAAACTGGAGCAGATCTTTGGCATTTATTTAATCATATTTAGTTATCACAGTTGCTTTATGTCCCACCCTGCTGTCATTAAGCAATTGTGTTAAATTGACTTAAATATGATTAAGTAAATGCCAAAAATTGTTGCATTGTTTTTTTCAGTGTAGAATAGTATAGAATAGAGTAGAATAGAATTCAAGTTTATTGTCATTAAACTGTCACAAGGACATAGCAACAAATGTAGTTTGTATCTATCCACAAGTTCTATACAGGATATAGATATTTATTCACATGTGTGCAGAGACCATGTATGCATGGACGATAAACGCTGTACAAATATATATATATATATATATATATATATATATATATATATATATATATATATATATATATATATATATATATATATATATATATATGCAAATATATAACACAATAGAAATAAGATATTTGTATTTGTATTTTATCGGACAATCATCTGAATATCCGGCTCAAAATGAGGAGAAATCACTTTTGTTTCTTTAGCTTTTAGTTGTTTTTAGGTGATTAGAGTCCATTTTGTTTTTTTTTTATTGTTTAATTTCCCTTTAGGATTGATATTTAGGGCTGAAACATAATCGGATTGATCAATTATGAAATAATGGTTAACTAATTTAGTAATCGTTTAATCGTATATTACAGTATAGAGTTACCCACTTAGAACATGAATTATATCAAAATTGTAAAAAAAATAAAATTAAAATAAAACTTTAATATTTAAGAGAAAAAATATATTTTCTATCTGTTAATATTCTCAAGTGGAAAAGTTAATATTTTCCCCTGATTTCATTTTGCAAAAAAATCCTCTTGGCTTTCAGATTATTAATCGAAAAAATAGCCGACAGATGAATCGATCTGCCAAATAATGGTTAGTTGCAGCCCTATAATTAATATTACATTCTTTATATTCCTATAAATTATTTTAAAATCAAATTTTTTCCTCTAATATTTTAATTTTAGGTTTTTGTTAACAGTAACAATGAATTCATGCTGGGACTTTTATTTTGTTGTGCTAATATTTCTGACGGTGGTTTTCTTTTATTTTGATATTCATACTTTGTGGTTAGATAAACGTAGATCTGTCAGAGTTTAACACGTATTTAAAGCTATAAATTCGTCGTCCTTCAGGTGTTTATTAACGATCCAAATCAACGTTATCTTTTTAGACTTTTATTTCTTTCTGATTGTTTGTTTTTTCCCTCAGATCCGGCCCCCTCGAGGCGATAACACGCCCGCCCCTCGCACCTTCGCTGTGCATCGGGGAAAATGGCGAGGCGTTGCCCTAGGACCCAGGTGCCGCGTGAGCTGCTGCGATGGGTATATTCAGTCTGGCGGAGCACGGCATGGCTGAAGTACGGCAAGCAGTTCTTTAATAATTCACAGCTTTTGATTTATTATCTAGAAATAAATCTGGATGGCCCGTCTCCTTCTTTTGCTCCTTTTTAGGTGATTTCGGATCATCCGGGCGAGCTGGTGAAGACAGACAGCCCCAACTTCCTCTGCTCGGTGCTGCCCACCCACTGGAGGTGCAACAAGACCCTCCCCATTGCCTTCAAGGTGGCTCCATCATGATTTTGTTGTATTTTTTCTGATCCGCCTGACGTTCCTGAAGCTTTTCCTGGTTGAATTCTTCTCCTTTCGTGGTGGAGGGCATTCCGGAGCTTCCCGTCGGGCCTTTTATTTGTTTTCCAGTGATTCACCTCACATGTACCGTGCGGGAAACTTTTTCTCCCTTTGAGGGCTCCATGCTATTATGAAAAGCAACTCGAAGCTTGCAGAAATTATGTTTATGAGAGTTTGATTTATTCAGGAGTCCTCCCATCATGGTAATTTTCTCGGCTTGTGTTGTGAATCTCGGTCATTATGCTTCATCACAGATAATGAGCGCTATGAACGAACCCTTACTGTACAATGACGCCGCGCGTATAGAAATGCGCTTTTTTTCTGCAGACGGATCAGGTTTTTATACATTATCCAACTAAAATGTGTTTTGTAACTCAACAACAACATGTGGGCCCGTTGAGCAGAACGATGCTAAATTTAACCACTGGTCAGCCGTCCCCTCCAGCTCAATTTTGCTTAGAAAGAAGAGAGGTCTTCCTAGCAGCGTGACGAATAGTGGAGCAAATTTGCTAACTGAAGCTCCACAAATTAGAGTTATATGGAAATCAGCTCCGTAGGACAGTGTTGAACATTAGGACAACCTTAAAGCTTGTAAATCGCAAAGTATTCACATCCCTGAACCTTTTGAGGATTTGCTCTTTGCCAAACACTAACTTGAATTAGCTTGTCAATCCATATTTGCTCAGTTGGCTGATTATTTTTGGTTGGTTGGTTAGTGTTTTGCTTGGTTGATTTGTTGGTCAGTTGGTTGGTTGGTAAGTTCTTTGGTTGGTTAGTTAGTTGATGTTGTGTTGGTTGGTTGGTTAGTTATTGGGTTGGTTGGTTGGTTGGTTGGTTGATTAGTTTTTTGGTTGGTTGGTTATTTGGTAGGTGTGTTGTTTGGTTATTGTTTTGGTTGGTTGTTTTGTTATGGTTTGATTGGTTGGTTGGTTGGTTGTTTGGTTATTTTGTAGGTTGGTTGGTTAGTGTTTTGGTTGGTTGTTTGGTTGGTCCGTTCTTTAGTTGGTTAGTTGGGTGCTGTGTTGTTGGTTGGTTGGTTGGTTAGGGTTTTGGTTAGTTTGGTTATTGAGTTGGTTGTTTGGTTATTGGGTTGGTTTTTTGGTTGGTTGATTTGTTGGTTGTTTGGTTATTTGGTAGGTTAGTTGGTTGGTTAGTGTTTTGGTTAGTTGGTTAGAGTTTTGCTTGGTTGTTTAGTTATTGTGTTGTTTTGTTATTGGTTTGATTGGTTGGTTGTTTGGTTATTTGGTAGGTTGGTTGGTTAGAGTTTTGGTTGGTTAGTTGGTTGATGTGTTGGTTGGTTGTTGGTTGGTGTTTCAGTTGGTTGTTTGGTTATTTGTTGGGGTGGTTGGTTGGTTGGTTGGTTAGTGTTTTGGTTGGTTGTTTGGTTACTGGGTTGGTTGGTTAGTGTTTTGGTTGGTTGTTTGGTTACTGGGTTGGTTGGTTGGTTGGTTAGTGTTTGTGCTGGTTGTTTTGTTGGTCAGTTCTTTGGTTGCTTAGTTGGTTGATGTGTTGGTTTGTTGTTTGGTTATTTGGTAGGTTGGTTGCTTAGTGTTTTGGTTGGTTGCCTGGTTAATGGGTTGGTTGCTTGGAGTTTTCCCTCCACTGTCCATACAAGCATGCTTAGTGTGAGGTATTGCTGAAGAGTCAATGAGTCGATGCAATCAGCTGGTTTTCCTTAGATAGAAAACTTTGAATCAATCTGACTGGATGATCTGGTGAACTGGAAAGTGACCTGAGATGACATGATGTGAATTAGAGCTATAGAAATAAACTGGTCAGAATTTAATCAATCAAATGATCCCTTTGTAGGTTGGTGGGTTGGTTATTTGCTTTGTTTATCTATTGATTCTTCAGTTGTTGGGTCAGTTGCACATTCATTCAATACACTGATCAGTTCGTTGGTTAGTAGGAAAGATGTGGGCGATGTCGATCTGACTGACAAATGTATCAAAATACAGACCTTTCCTATCAGTCAATATCAATTATTATTCATTAATATTTATTTTACATACTTGAAACAACAGCCAGGAGGAAAACCCAAAATTTATAGTCAGTCGGCTTACTTTCAATCTTAGATCTCCCAGAATATCACATGGTTCTGGATATCAGTTCAGTGGAGTTATTGAAGGTTTTATCAGATGTTTTTGTTGGTCAGTTCTTTGGTTGGTTAATTAGAAGGTTGATTTGTTGGTTGGTTGTTTGGTTGGTTAGTGTTTCAGTAGGTTGTTTGGTTATTTGGTAGATCGTTTGTTTAGTTATTGGGTTGGTTGGTAGGTTAGTTAGTTGGTTGATGCGTTGGCTGGTTGTGTTTCAGTTGGTTGTTTGGTTATTGGGTTGGTTGGTTAGTTATTGGGTTGGTTGTTTAGGTCTCTGGGTCTGGATTTCCATGGTGGTTCTTCTTCTACAAGGTGACACTACACCACAAGTCTTCTCTAACCGCCAACAGGTTTCCTTTCCGAATTCTTCTGGATTGAGCTCCACCCATCTTCTCGTCTACTCTGACCAGCTTCCCTCATAATGAGGCTGGCGTCGTTCCTTCTTCTTTGCTTAAAGCCAAAAATTCAGTTTTGATCACATCTGACCAAAGTACCTTCTTCCAAGTGTGATCGTGGTAACCATGAGTCACCATGCTCATCCTCTCTGATCAGTGCTCACCTTAATCTTGGTGGATGTCCAAGTCCCGGTCGGTCTGGAGGAGATCCATCCTCTGTTGTAGACCCCAGAGCCTTTTCCCTGGCAAGCCCGTCCCCGTTCCTCACTCTATGGTGCTGGTTGATCTCTCTTATTTTCTGAGACCTTCAGAGAACATCTTCATGTATTCTTGTTTTCTTGTCCTCTAAATCGGTTAGAGACATATTAGGACCATTGGTTACAACAAAAGGGCCTTAAGACAATTGTCCAACTTGATCCTATAATGGTTATTGGTGATGATTTTGCCTCATTTTCACTTTCATGAACTACTTTGGTTCAGACTTAAAGTTGGCGGTAGATACTGTTGAATACTTATGGATTAGAACTGTGTTGGTCTTTAAAGACCAAAATCAATGTTTCTGTTCAGTTAAATGGACAATAGATCTAGGCAGAAAACGTGAGGAAACCCAAGAAAGATCAAACTTTGATTCAAATTGTGGCACTATACAGCTCTGACAACGACTCTTTCCTCCAGATTGTGACCCTGGGCGACGTCCCTGATGGGACCCTGGTGACGGTGATGGCGGGAAACGACGAGAACTACTCCGCTGAGCTTCGTAACGCCACGGCTGTCATCAAGAACCAGGTGGCTCGATTCAACGACCTGCGCTTCGTCGGCCGCAGCGGGAGAGGTACAGAGAAAAAGGAGACACCCACTGCGCTGCGCCCCTCCGCCCGCGCTGTGCCGCACATGGGAATTTCTGCTTCCAGGCACGGCTGGAATTTAACGCCGTTTTGAAGAAGCACTTAGGGCTGAATGGATGAAATAGGGGAAGTACGCCTCAATAATAACAGCATTCATTCTACTTCCTCTTAGAGGCTCATTTACTATCAACCTGCCTCCCCCCCACCTCCCTCCACGGTTCATTGTAACCGACAGTGGACCACAGTTACTCTAAGGCAGCCGTAGGCAAATGTGGCAGCCTATCTATTTAAAACAGGAGGATCCTGCTGCGCTTCCATGCATTCAGTGGGTTGAATTCAGTCCTCAGCTGTGGAAAAGTTCTTCTTTAAAAGCCAGTTTGCTTCACTGGGAGTTCTAGCTAAAGGTGTGAAGGATGGCATCTTGATAAGTGTGTTGTGGGTTGGTTTGTTAAACCATTCTGGGTTCACCTGAACCTTGCGGATTGTTGAATTTATATTTGTGGAACGCGGTATATCAGGTTGGGTTTTCATGTTTTTCCTGCTCCGTCTGCCTGTCCTGCTTGGCTATTATATCGGTTGAGTCACGATCAAAACACACTAAAAATGAGTTATTTTGATTGGTGACCCCCCGCCCCCCCCACCCCCCCGCACACACACACACACACACAATCGTTTGCTGTAATCTCATTTGCCTCTCAATGGTATTATTTTAATCGTTCCTGGTGAGGGAGAATAGGAAGCCAGCCATCAAGTTTGCGGTCTGCTCTTATTTTTCACCATCCGCACGTGACAGAACGTTAGTGTTCTGCGGTTCTGGAGCAACATGTAGCCGAAGTTGATGTTAGTTAGAAGGGTTGATGTCAGAAATGGTTCTAGCTCCTCCTGAAGCTGCAGACATACAGTCACACACATTAAATACCATCGATACAGCTTCATTCAAATTCCTCTAATTTCTTCGTCATTAGTTGTAAATTTAATTTTTGCCTTCAAAAATAAGAGCATTAGACGTATATAGCACCAAGAAAATAGAGAGAATGGACTTGATTTGTTTCTATTTAATAAACGTGGTCGTACCAATAAATCAAATGGAACTTTTAATGTATCGTGGCCTTCTCGGTATACCTTCTCACTTATTACATAAGAAAAAATCACCTCAAAGGATTAAGGTGGCCATTGATCCAAACAACACAATGATGTTCTCGATTTTCAGTAAACTTTAGTTTATAAAGTTTAGGGTTTAACAATCCTAGGATAAGTCGAGGGTTTAAAAGGCTTAGGGTTAACAAAGTCTGTGATAGGTCAGTGGTTAAAGGCTAGGTTATACATACTTAGGATGTTAGGCTTAAAGGCTAGTTAACACATCTGTGATAATCTAGGTTTAAAGGGCTATGTTTAACATCTGTGTATAGGTCAGGTTTAAGCGAGGGTTTACAGTCTGTATAGTCAGTTTAAAGGCTAGGTTTATAACATTCTTTGAGTAGGTTCAAGTTAAAGGCAAGTTTAAAAGTCTGTGGAAAGGTCCGAGAGTTAAGGTCTAGGTTAAAAGTCTGTTGATAATAATCCGGTTACAAGCTATTTAACAGTCTGTTGAATGGCTTATTTAATATCTGTATATCTTTAAAGCTAGGTTTAACATCTTTGGATAGTCAGTTTTATAAGTCTGTTTTACATTCTTTGGATATGCCAGTTTAAAGCTAGTTTAACATTCTTGTCGGATAGTCACAAGTTTAAAGGCAAGTTTAATACATCTTGGAGTAGTCAGTTAAAGCCCTAGTTTAACAGTCTGGGTATAGATCAGTTTAAAGCTAGTTAACTGTCCTGTGATAGTCGGTTTAAAGCAGGTTTAACAGCCTTGGATAATCAGAGTTTAAAAGGCTAGGTTGTAACATCTTGTGATAGATCACGGTTAAAGCTTATGTTTATACAGTCTGTGATAGGTTCAGGTTTAAAGGCCTAGTTAAACCTCCTTGATATGTCAGTTTAAAGCTAGGTGTAACAGTCTGGATAGGTCAGTTTAATCTATGAACGTCTGGATAGATCGAGGTTAAAGGCTAGTTTTAACAAGTCTGGTGGATAGTCAGTTTAAAGGCTAGTTTAACATCATGTATAAGTCATTTAAAGGCTAGGTTTAACATACTGTGGATATCAGTTTAAAGCGTAGTTTAACATCTGTTGATAGGTCATGAAAGCAGGTTTTATAGTCTTGATAGGTCAGGTAAAAAGCTGGTCTTGTAACAGTAGTGATAGTCGATGTTAAAGTTTAACATCCTAGACGTTAGACTTAAAGCTATTTAACATTCTGTGGATAGGTCATTTAAAGGCAGGGATTTTATGTTATATTACAGTCGGTGGATAGGTCAGGTTTTAAGGGCTAGTGGTTCCAAGTCTGTGAAAGTCAGGTTTAAGGGACTAGATTTAAAAGTCTGTTTTGAAAAGGTCCGGATTTAAAAGAGCAAGGTATTAACCAGTCTCTGTTGAAGGCTAGGTTTAATAGTCTTGGATAATTCAGTTTAAAGCTATTGAAACAAGTCTTTGATAGCGCTTATTCAGATAAAAGCTTAGGTTAACATTCCTGTGGATATTTCAGTTTCATGCCTAGTTTAACAGTCATTATATCAGTTTAAAGCTAGTTTGAACTGTCTGTGGATAAGAGACATGTTTAAAGGCTCAGTATAAAACTCTGTTATAGGTCAGTTAAAGGCTGAGTTAATAGTCTGTGATAACATGTTATACAAGCCGGGTTTAACAGTAATGATGATAGGTCAGGTTGAAAGGTTTACCGAAACTTCTGAGGAGTGTTACTTATAGGCTAGTTTTAACATGCTTGATAGTCAGGTTAAAATAGGTTTTTTACATCTTGTGATAGTCATGGTTTAAAGGCTAGTCTAAACATTCTGGATAGTCCGGTTTAAACTAGGTTTTACAATCGATATCAGGTTAAGGGCAGTTTAAAAATCTTTGATATCCGGTTTAAAGGCTATGTTTAACAGTCAGTTGATAGCTAGGTTTAATAGTCAGTGGATAAGTCAGGTTTAAAGTGCTAATTTTAACAGTCTTGTATAGTCAGTTTAAAGCTAGTTTAACATTCTTGATCTGCAGTGAAAGCTAGTGTAACATCTGTGATAGTGGTCAGTTTAAAGCTAGGTTTAAACAGTCTGTGTGATAGTCATTTAAGGGCGTAGGCTAAGTTAACATCTGTGGATGGTCAGGTTTTTAAAGGCTATTAAACATTCCTGTGAAGGTCAGTTTAATAGAGTTAAACAGACTGTATAATCAGGTTATTAAACAGCATGTTTTAACAGTCTTAGGATAGGTCAAGTTTAAAGCTAGTTTAAACATGCTGTGATACAGTTTAAAGCGAGGTTAACAGTCTGTGATATGGTCATGTTTAAAGGCTATTTACAGTCTTAATAGAGGTCAGGTTAAATGCTAGCGTGTAAACAGTCTGTAATAGGTGCAGGTCTTAAAGGCTAGGTAACATCGTGGATAGGCAGTGTTTTAAAAAACTTAGGTTTAACAGTCTTAGAAATAGGCAGGCTTAAAGTTTAGGTTTAACATCTGTAATAGATCGGTTTAAAAGTGCTAGGTTTTAACATCTGTAATATCGCTTAAAGCTAGTTTAACATCGTAGATAGTTCATCTTTAAATGTCTAGTTTTAAGACATCTGTGAGGATAGTCCATCTTAAAGGCTAGGTTTAACAGTCTGTGGATAGGTCAGGTTTAAAGGCTAGGTTTAACAGTCTGTGGATAGGTCAGTAAAGCGCTAGTTTAACAGTCTTAGATAGTCCAGTAAAGGGCTTAGGTTGAACATGCCTGAATAGTCAACGCTTAAAGGCTACAGGTTTTAACAGTCATTTAAAACCTATTAAACCTGACCCAGCCAGTACTTTTAAGAGCTCTGACCTCCACCATCAGCGCAAACTGTCTCAGTGTGAATATCTGCAGGATAAAACTTTTTCCGTTAAAAAGAAAAAGATCCCTCGAGAGTTCCCCTACACATAAAACCTTAGGGGGTGGTGGAGTTTTGTCAGTCTCGCTCTTACTTCCTCTTTTCTACACAACTCTCATTACTGTGTTTTGCAACATCTGCTCTGCAAAAACAACCTACA
Source organism: Cyprinodon tularosa (assembly GCF_016077235.1). Classification (NCBI taxonomy): domain Eukaryota; kingdom Metazoa; phylum Chordata; class Actinopteri; order Cyprinodontiformes; family Cyprinodontidae; genus Cyprinodon; species Cyprinodon tularosa. The sequence continues at coordinate 14,276 of NW_024038327.1, forward strand.
TATAAGCAAAAATGTCTTAAATGAAGTGTATTTTCCCTTTATATGAGCAGGTAAATAAGATGATTAACCAATGGAATGATTAACTATTAGAATAATATAATTACATAAAAAGCTCTTTAAATAAGACAATGCAGGCTTTTTTTTCTTATATTAAGTGTAAATTGATTTGTTCCATTAGAAAAGTTTCTAAATTTCTTCCTCAATTAAATAAAACGCTGTTTTATGATAACTTAGTTTAATTTATATAACCCAGTTTGAGTTAACAGTAGTAAATAACTTAGGGAAGTTTTGCCTTCAGACGGACCTAACTTCCATATTTAACAATATTTTAAGAACAAATAACTTATTTAGATTTACATTTCTTGCATGTTTAGTTCATGTCCCTGAGGGCATTCAAAGCTCTTTTTTATGTTCCTGTTCAGTTTAATCTGCAGCACAGAAATAGGCTTAGGGTGACACCTTGTGGCCGTCATGAGAACTGCACCGTAAATCATGACTTTTTTTTTTTTTTCTCACCATCCTGGGGCTTTTTGCCCTGCTGTTGTTCTTCAGGCTGCAGTGGCAGCATCCATGCATCATCTCTGTAACAGGGAAGTCCGGAGCGTCCCTGCATTCGACTGACTCCCACATTTTCCTCTTTTTTTCTCCTCTGGTAGGAAAAAGTTTCACCTTGACCATCACAGTGTTCACCAACCCTCCCCAAGTCGCCACCTACCAGCGGGCCATCAAGATAACGGTGGACGGTCCCAGAGAGCCACGGCGTAAGTAACCCAAGCAGGGGCGGATTTAGGAAATTTGGGGCCCTACGCAAAGACAGGCAGGGGCCCTCTAAATGGAGAAGACAATGCATAAAACAGACCCCAGCTGATTGCTCCTTCCTGTGTTTCCAAAAAGGCCAAAGTAAATAACCCAGTCCTTCTTTTCACTGTAGACAAGCCATGATCTGCTTATCTGTTCTCCATTTTTCATTTGGATGAAATAATAGCTGCATGAATCATGACAGCAGACAAGATAGAGGAGAGCAGGAGGCGGGGTTACCAATCTACTCGCTCTGGAGAGCAGAGTTCGCTGCTTTTAGATGTTGTCTCCAAAGTCTCCAGTAGCAGAAAAAAGTCTCTAGATTTGGCGCTAGGAGCTTTTTAGAAATCAAAGTGCTAGAGGGGTCTGAAAAGTGGCTAAAATATAGCGACTAAAGCGCTAAGTTGGCAACACTGCTCTTTGCATGGTTTGTTTTCAAATGGTTTGCTGCTGTCTGTTTGGACCTTTCTGAACATGTGCAGCAAATGGACTGATCCAATATGGTGGACACTGAAGGGGGGGGGGCTGAGGCACACTGAGACAGATATAGCTGGGTATCATCAGCATAACAGTGGAAATTAATCCCATGCTGTCTAATAACTCTACCAATTGGGAGCATGTATAAAGTAAAGAGAATTGGTCCTAGCACTGATCCCTGTGGTACTCCACAGGTAACCTTTGAGCATGTTGAAGATCTGTCATTAACATGAACAAACTGAAATCGATCAGATAAATCAGATTTAAACCAATTTTTCACAATCAGTTGGAACAAATTGATACACCTAAAAAAAAAATTTCATCCTCACACCCACATAGCGTTACTTTTGCCTTCCAAACCCCTCCAAACGATCTCCATGCAGACATCATTTCTGAATAGAACACAAACGGCCAGCCAGAACCCGTTTTTGAAAATGCGTGTTAAACTGCTCATTTCAGTGAGAAAGAGGCTTTAAATAGCTGGCTGAACACCTGAAGCAGTGGCGCAAGGCGGGATGATACGAGGCGGAGAGTGCGCGTCACTGTTGGCCCCTCCCCTGGCTGCCATCATAGAGAACTGGTACGAGCCGCTATAGCTACCAGATCTGCTTGGGTCCTGCCAGCGACGTTACGCTACATGATTAGCTGAACATTCCCCAATGATGTAAAACATTATGGTTGCCCAGACAAAGATAATAACATCACGCAGAGTCTGTGTGCTGAGTCGGTAGCATCTGTAGCGTTAGCGTGTCTTATGACCCTACACCAGGGGTGGTGGAGTAGTAGGGATAATAGGAAGACAAAGTGGACTCATCTTCATTAAATCCATAATGTCCAACTCTCAACATCTCAGCGTTACGTGCAAACAGCCTGGCCTGTGATTGGCTGCTGTGACTGTCAATCAACAGTAATGCCCGACTGGCTCAAGTCCTTTGATATCTCTTGCCAAATGCTTGGACATTTTGGGCAAATGTTAGCTCTGATCGTTGTGCTGTCAGAACACCAGAACGGGGTTGACCCGCTAATTTATGTGACACAATTGAGTCCAACGTACGGACGTCAAAACACCACACCTTGGACTTGGACAGACGCCATCAATGCTAATCCAGGGTGATGGCGTCACCGGACAACCTGAGACACTATTTACACCCGCGACATGTTAGAAAGGCTTGTGATGAGTAGTTTATGAGCATCTGTATGACTTAAAGCTCCTCCTAGGAGCATTTATTGCTTGTATGGACTTTTGATAGAATGCTGACACTGTTTATCTCATTCAGCTTTGTGTTTATGTAGCCATACATGCAACAGATCCATCTAAAACCTGACGGCTTTAACCTTTGACCTCCAGGTCACCGTCAGAAGCTGGACGAGGTCAAAGCGGGTTCGTTGGCTTTCTCCGAGAGGCTCACCGAGCTGGAACAGCTGAGGAGGAGCTCCATCAGGGTAACGCCTCCTCACAACCATCATCATCAGCCGTCTGCAAACAGCCACCAGTCCGCCGTTCTCACTTCCGCAACGTTTTCCAGCCCCCCACACTCCGGACTGACAGCTGGTGAGACAGCAGAACCCATCCTCAGACTGTTAAACCTAACCTTTAAGCCTAACCCATCCTCAGACTGTTAAACCTAACCTTTAAGCCTAACCCATCCTCAGACTGTTAAACCTAACCTTTAAGCCTAACCCATCCTCAGACTGTTAAACATAACCTTTAAGCCTAACCCATCCTCAGACTGTTAAACCTAACCTTTAAGCCTAACCCATCCTCAGACTGTTAAACCTAACCTTTAAGCCTAACCCATCCTCAGACTATTAAACCTAACCTTTAAGCCTAACCCATCCTCAAACTGTTAAACCTAACCTTTAAGCCTAATCCATCCTCAGACTATTAAACCTAACCTTTAAGCCTAACCCATCCTCCCAAAGGGTAAAAAAAACCTTTAAGCCCAATCCCTCCCCAGGGGCTTTTTAAACCTAACCTTTTAAACCTAACCCTTTCCCCAACTGTTTTTTAAAATTAAATTTTGGGCCCAACCCATCCCCCAGACTGTTTTTAAAACCTTTAAACCCTTTAACCTAACCCATCCTCAGACTATTAAAAACCCCAACCTTTTTAAACCAACCCATTCCCCCAACTATTAAAACCTTAAACCTTTAAGCCCTTAAAACCCCCCTCAACATTTAAAACCCAAACCTTTAAGCCTAACCCATCCTCAAACGGGTTTTAAAACCCAACCTTTTAAGGGCCCAACCCATCCCCAAAACTATTAAAAAATTTTTTGCCTAAAAACCCCTCCTCCCGAAATTTCTAAAGCAAAACCCTTTTAAAACCAAATTTCCCTCCTCCCTCCGGGTTTAAACCTAACCTTTTAAGCCTAACCCCCTTTCCCCAAAAACTGTTTTTAAAATTTAAGCCTAACCCCTCCTCACTGTTAAAACCCAAAACCTTTTAAACCTAACCCACCCCCCAAAAATGTTAAACCTAAAAACCCTTTAAAACCAACCCATCCTCCCGCCCGTTAAACTTTAAGCCTAAAACCCCTCCCCCAAGGGGAAAGGGTTAAACATTACCTTTTTAAACCAACCCATCCTCAAACTGTTAAACCTAACCTTTAAGGGCCCAACCCATCCTCAAGAACTATTAAACCCAACCTTTAAGCCTTAAAACCCTCCCCAGACATTAAACCTAACCTTTAAGCCTAACCCATCCTCAAACTGTTAAAACCTAACCTTTAAACCCTAACCCCCAATTCCCTTTTAAAGGGCTATTAAACCCCAACCTTTAAGCCTAACCCATCCTCAAACTGTTAAACCCAACCTTTAAAGCCTAATACCCCCTTCCCAAATATTAAAACCTAACCCTTTTTGCCCAACCCTCCTCCCAAAAGTTTAAACCTTACCTTTAAGCCTAACCCATCCTCAGACATTAAACCCCCCCCTTTTAAACCCAACCCATCCTCAAACGTTAAACCCAAACCCTTTAAGCCTAAACCCCTTCCTCAGACTATTAAACTTTAAGCCTAACCCCTTCCCCAGACTGTTAAACCCAAAACCCTTTTTAAACCAACCATCCCCAGAAGGTTTAACCTAACCTTTTAAACCTAACCCCTTCCCCCAGAAAAAGTTAAACTTTAAAGCCTAACCCCCTCCTCCCAAAATGTTAAAAACTAAACCTTTAAGCCTTTTAAACCCCTCCTCAGAAAATGTTTTTAACCCTAACCTAAATCCCTAAACCCATCCTCAGACTGTTAAACTTTAAACCTAACCCATCCTCAGAAATGTTAAACATTACCTTTAAGCCTAACCCCTTCCCCCAAACTGTTTAAAACCCAAACCTTTTTAAACCTAACCCATCCCCAGACTATTTAAAAACCCAACCTTTAAACCTAACCCCCTCCTCAAACATTAAACCTAACCTTTTTAAAACCAAAACCCCTCCCCAAACTGGTTTTTAAACCTAACCTTTTTTTTAAAAAATAATCCATCCTTTAGATATTAAACATTACCTTTTAAGCCTTTAACCCCCTCCTCAAAAAGGGTTTTAAAACCCAACCTTTAAAACCTAATCCTTTCCCCAACTATTAAACCCAAAAATTTAATCCCAACCCCTCCTCAACTGTTTTTTCCAACCTTTTAAACCTAAACCCATCCCCCCCAACCTTTTTAAACCTAACCTTTAAGGGCCAAAAAACCCAACCCCGGCGTTAAAACATTACCCCTTTTAAACCCTAACCCATCCTCAAACTGTTTAAAACCCAACCTTTAAGCCCAACCCATCCTTTAGACTATTAAACCTAAACCTTTAAACCCAACCCATTCCCCAGACTATTAAAAAACCCAACCTTTTAAACCTAACCCCCTCAAAAAAGGGTTTAAAACCCAACCTTTAAACCTAAACCATCCCCAAACATTAAACCAACCTTTTAACCTAACCCCCTCCTCAAACTGTTAAAGGGCCCAAAACCTTTTAAACCCAACCCATCCTCAGACTATTAAACCTTAAAAATTTTAAACCCAAAAACCCCTCCTCAAACTGTTTAAAAAACCCAACCTTTAAACCTAAATCCCTCCTCCGACTATTTAAAACCCAAAACCCTTTAAACCCCAACCCCCCCCTCAGACTGTTAAAACCCAACCTTTTAAACCAAAACCCCCCTTAACTTTAAACCCTTAAAAAGCCTAACCCATCCTCAACCCTTTTTAAAACCTAAAAAATTTTTAAGGCCCAACCCCCCCTCAGACTTTTTAAAACCCAAAAATTTAACCTTTTTAACCTTTAACCCCTCCCCCAGAAATGTTAAAATTTTAAACCAACCCATCCTCAAACTGTTAAACCTAACCTTTAAGCCTAAAAACCCCTCCTCAAACTGTTTTTAAAACCAACCTTTAAATTTTTAAAACCAACCCCTCCCAACATTAAAACCCAAAACCTTTTAAACCTAACCCCATCCCTAAAATATTAAACCTAATTTTAAACCCCAACCCAACCCCAAACTGTTAAACCTAACCTTTAAGCCTAATCCATCCCTCAACAAATTTAAAACCCAACCCTTTAAAACCAAAACCATCCCCCCAACTATTAAACCTAAAAACCTTTTTAAACCTAACCCAAACCTCAGACTGTTAAAACCCCAAAAACCTTTAACCTAAAACCCCCCAGACTGTTAAACCAACCTTTAATCCTAACCCATCCTCAGAAATGTTAAAAATTTAAGCCTAACCCAAACCCCCCAGACTTTTTAAACCTAACCTTAAAACCAAACCATCCTCAACTGTTAAACCTAACCTTTAATTTCCAAACCCCTCCTCAACTGTTAAACTTTTAAACCTAACCCATCCTCAGACTGTTAAAACCCAACCCCTTTAAAAACCCCAACCCAGCCTCAGGGTGTTAAAAAAAAACCCAACCTTTAATCCTAACCCAACCCCCAGACGTTAAACTTTAAAAACCCAACCCATCCTCAGACTGTTAAAAAAATTACCTTTTTAACCTAACCCATCCTCAAAAAGTTAAACCTAACCTTTAAGCCTAACCCATCCTCAAACTGTTAAACCTAAACCCTTTTAAGGGCCCAACCCATCCCCAGACTATTTAAACCTTTTTTAAACCTAAAACCCCTCCTCAGACTGGGAAAAAACCCAACCTTTAAAAACCTAATCCCCTTTCCCCAGACTGTTAAACCTAACCCTTTTTAAACCTAACCCTCCTCCCACGTTAAACTTTTAAGCCTAACCCAACCTCAGAAATTTAAAACCCAACCTTTTAAACCTAAACCCATCCCCCCAGACTGTAAAAACCCAACCTTTAAGCCTAACCCATCCCCCCCAGACTGTTAAAAACCCAACCTTTTAAAACCTAAACCCCTCCTTGAAATGTTAAAAAACCCAAAACCCTTTTAAACCTAATCCATCCTTTGACCCGTTAAACCTAACCTTTAAAACCAAAACCCCTCCCCAGACTGTTAAAACCCAACCTTTAAGCCTAACCCATCCCCAAACTGTTAAACCCCCAACCTTTAACCTAATCCATCCTCAGACTATTAAACCTAACCTTTTCCCAACCCCTCCCAAACTGTTTAAAAACCCAAACCTTTTTAAACCTAAACCATCCTCCAACTAAAATTTAAAACCCAACCTTTAATCCAACCCTTTCCCCAGAAATGTTAAAAACCCAACCTTTAATCCAAAACCCCTCCTCAACTGTTTAAAACCCAACCCTTTTTTTCCCAAAAACCCCTCCTCAACTGTTAAACTTTTTAAACCAACCCATCCTCAGACCGGGTTAAAAACCCAACCCTTTTAAACCTAACCCATCCTCAGAGTGTTAAACTTTAAGCCTAAAACCCCTCCTCAGACCCGTTAAACCCAACCTTTAAGCCTAACCCACCTTAAAACTATTTAAAACCAAAACCTTTTTAAACCTAACCCATCCTCAGACTGTTAAACATTTTAAACCTAACCCCCTTTCCCCAACTGTTAAACATTTTCCTTTAAAGCCTAACCCATCCCAAAAAATGTTAAAAAAAAAACCTTTAAACCTAACCCATCCTCAGACTATTAAAACCTAACCTTTAAAACCTAACCCATCCTCAGACATTAAACCTAACCTTTTTAACCTAACCCATCCTCAAAAAGTTAAACCAACCTTTTAAACCTAATCCACCCAGACTATTAAACCTAACCTTTAATCCTAACCCATCCTCAGACTGTTAAACTTTAAAAAACCTAACCCATCCTCAGACTGTTAAACCCCAAAACCCTTTTAAACCTAACCCATCCTTAGACTGGTTAAACCCAACCTTTTAAACCCAACCCCTCCTCAAACTGTTTAAACTTTAAGCCTAACCCATCCTCAGACTGTTAAAATTACCTTTTAAACCTAACCCCCCCTCAAACTTGGGTTAAAAACCTAACCTTTAAGCCTAACCCCCTCCCAACTATTAAACCTAACCTTTAAAACCTAACCCCCTCCTCAGACTATTAAACCTTAATTAAGCCTTAACCCATCCTTTAAACGTTAAAAACCCAACCTTTAAAACCTAACCATCCTTAGACTGTTAAACCTAACCTTAAGGGCCCAACCCTCCTCAGACCCGTAAAAACCCAAACCTTAAAAACCTAACCCCCTCCTCAGAAAATGTTAAACCTAAAAATTTTTAAACCTAACCCATCCCCAGACTGGGTTAAAACCCTAACCTTTTTAAGGGCCCAAACCCATCCTCAACGTTAAACCTAACCTTTAAGGCCCCAATCCCTCCTCAGACGGTTTAAACCCTAACCTTTTAAAACCTAAAACCCCTCCTCAACCCGTTAAACTTTAAACCAACCCATCCTCAGACTGTTAAACCTAACCTTTTAAACCCAAACCCCTCCCCAACTTAAAACCTAACCTTTAAACCTTAAACCCTCCTCAGACTGTTAAAATTTAAGCCTAACCCATCCTCAACCCCGGG
>NW_024038327.1:27500-108657 GCF_016077235.1 Cyprinodon tularosa
ACCAGAACCGGAAACTCTAGAGGGAGGTCAGAGTGGTGAGTTCAGGGTCCATGGGAAAATAAGCCAATGCAGATGAATAGCAGAAATGGACTCACAGTAATAGTTTGTGGAAGCTCCTTGGTTCCTATTTGTGGGGGAGGTTGTCCAGATATGGATATAAGTTAGTGGAGGGCGGACAAGCAGACTTATTGTGGTCCAGAGGAGCAGCAGAGCGGACTGTCACAAGCTTACATGAAGAGGTCTGTGAACTGGTCAGGTGAATGTTTTCCATTTTCACAGTGAGACAAATTGATTCCTTCCAAGGCTTGAACGATGAGGCTTTTCCAGAGGATCAGGTGATAATCCTGCCGGAGATCACTAAAAGAGAACAAAGGGTTAGAACCTTGGACTCAAAGAGTCAAAAACTCAAAAGGTTAGACTCTGCTAATCTCAGAGAGGCTAGAGTAACCAATACTGGCAAACACTCTGGCGAGGAGATGGTGACAGTCTGCTGCTCATATACTGCTCAGACGGTGATGACCAACGAGCTGCAGGTGTGAGTTGTAGAGAGCAGGAACAGACCCTCCAGGCCAACAGAGGAACAATGGCACCATCTGGTGGATGCATGGAGACACTGAAAAAGAACAAAAACAACCCCACAAACTGGAACCCCAACAAGACAGATTTATTTTGTCATTTTTTATACACAAATGTATACAAAAATAAATTCTGTTTAAAACAGCTCTAGACAATTTCATTTTTTAAAGTGAAGCCTTGAAAAACAGTAATAAATACATAAAAAAATAGTAATATAATCATATGACTGTATTTATAGTTCTAACACTATATATATATATTTAAATAAAATAACCCATTTTACACAACAGTTCATCAGTGCCAGGCTCAGGCAATAGTCCCATTAGAAGGCTGCGCTGGGTGTTCCGCAGCAGGTACTGGCTTACTTCCTATTAGTTCCTCAGGTCTTATCAAGGAGTTGATCAAGTTGTGTATACCTTAGCACTACCAAATGATCCTATATGCAGGGGTCTGCACATATTTGGCCAAGGTTTGATGCCGGGGCCCTTCCTAATGCAGCCAGAGTCTAGCATTACATCCTTATCCAAATACTTTATTTCCTTTCTCATTGACTTTCATACAATCATACATAGATACAGATTCACAGTCTTATTTGAAAGCCATCCTTTTCTCGTCAAAGATAGTTTTATAGAGTGTCTTTGTATGAACGCTTGTTTTTGAATATATTGCAGTCATTTAGCAGGAAATGTGCTATTTCTACAGAAAACAATTTTGCTTGACTTAGTTCATTTAAACCATTACACAAGTATTTTGATGCTTCCCAGTTTAAAAGCCTCTTCAATTGAACTGTAGCATTTCACCCATACTTATTGATGCCTTGCTTTGCTTTTAGCATAATGGAGAAAAGACACAAGAAGAATGAATGTCCCCTATGAAAAACTCTAATTGAGCTGCTTCTGGAGGCTGTGCTTGTTCGATCATGAACTTCAGTTTCTATGTTTGTGGAATAAGGTTTTGTTGTCATGATGCGTCACCATTGTAACCACAGAAAGGTTTTTTTTGATAATTAGGAACTACTGATAGACATCTCAAAAGTAAAATATTATTTGAAGTATTTGCTTTAGTTCCTATTCTTTTTTAAAGGCATAGAAAGCAGAGCAGGAACAAGGAGATGAGAGAGAAGGAAGAAAATCAAGCCATCACTTCCATCAGTTGAGCAGTATTATGTGTTTCACTGAAGCTTATGATGTGAGACGTCAGTGTCGGCTGTATAAATACTTTCAGAAGTCCTGGATTCTGAAAGTATAAGCAGAAAGAGATAGAAATAGGCTGAGATATCAAGCATCCATTCTGTACTTTTAGATCCATCCTTGGTCCAACACACCTGAATGAAATGGTGGAATGACCTCCTCAGGATGCAGTCAGTTCCTCCAGATCCCTCTTAATCATCTAATTACTTGATTCAGGTGTATTGAACCAAAGGCACATCTAAAAGTTGCAGGATACCGACCCTCAGGAACTGGAATTGCCTGCCCCTGCGCTAGAGCATTACCCTCTTCTTGAATGACTTGGGTGGTTTGTCTGCCTTTTACTCCTTTCTGGGCCTAAACTTTGAGTAGATCATAGTGACTAAGGCTCTGTTGACACCGCAGCCTGCAGTGACCCAAATCAGATTTTTTTGGCCCATATGCAACCTGGATCTGATCCTTTCAGAACTGTCTGAACAACACGGATCCGATTTTTTTCAATGCGACCCAGGCCACTTCGCCATGTGCTCCTGAATCCGATAGGGATCTGATATTTTCCAATGCGACCTGAGTCTGAACGGCCAGGTCGGATGAATCCGACCTGAACGCCATTAATACCCGACAAAATGTCACTATTATGCGTCTTGCCATGAAGAAGCGGCAAGAAAAACAACAACCATGGCGGACGATGATGCGGAGAGCAGTGTCTATGCTTAACCATCTTGAAAAGTTTTCAAGCTTGGGAAAGATCGCTACAAGCGCTCCGGCGCTACCATCCACGTTTACTTCTGTCAACACAGAGCCGCTGGCCTGTGACATCATGGCGTCCTCTATTGCACATGAGGGACACTTGCGTCGTATGACTGCAGTTCTCACAGGAGATTACATACAAGTCGCATATATTTGGAAATGCAAACGGCAACGCAAAAACGAAAAAAAAATCGGATTTTACAAATAAATCTGAATTGAGCATTAAGGCCTGCAGTGTGAACGTAGCCTTAGATGCTAATTGTCAGTCAGAGTGGTGAGGACCTCATGTTCATGGTAGAGAAGGTAATGAAATTGTAAATTATATCATTTATTTTTCTGATATGGCTTTAACTTTACTTCAATGTCTTGACCTTCATGTGTGACTTGGTTCCTCCCAGATTCCAGACAGATCCAGTCTTCTCCATCTTGGAGCTACGATCAGTCGTATCCTTACCTCGGCCAGATCACTACTCCAGCTGTTCACACAGCTGGTCCACTTTCACCTGCTCGCTCCTCTCTTGGTGAGCTTTCCTCAAGGCTTTCAGGTAAAGCCTCATCCAACCATCTGAGTTTAAACAAGCTTAAACCAATCAATGACCTTTGTTTTTTTTTTCACGTAGGTCCGGACCTCGCGGCCTTTGGTGATCCGCGGATGGCTTTGGAACGGCCGTTCAGTTCCCTCCCCTCCCTGCCTGAATCCCGTTTCTCCAACACTCGGGTGCACTACCCTCCTACAGGAGCTGCATTCACTTACACTCCAACACACAACCCGGTCTCTAACGGCGCTATCAGCATCACCATGGCCACCGCCATGGCGTCCACCCAAACAGGACGGTACCACACCTACCTGCCTCCACCTTACCCTGCCAACACCCCTCACCAAGCTCAGAACGGGCCGTTCCAGTCCACTTCGTCCCCCTATCATCTGTACTACTCCACCACCACCGGCTCGTACCAGTTCTCTATGATGGCCGGGGGAGGGGCCAACAGTGACTCGCACTCTCCGCCTCGTATCTTCCCGCCTTGCACCACTGCCTCCACGGGGTCTTCTCTTCTACACCCTTCTTTGCCCAATCAGAACGAAGGAGTAGGTGTGGAGGTGGAATCCAGCCACAGTAGCTCGCCAACAAACATGGCTGCGGCTGAAGCCGTATGGAGACCGTACTGACTCACCTGAGATACTCTGCCGAAAGCGGATTCACCTACATTAGTGCTTCGAGTCTTCACAACATTTACGTTTTTCAGTCGAGGGAGCAAAACCAAAGTCTTTCACTCTGTGACATGGAGTCCACTCCAGCTTTTAATGTTTCTGGCTTCCTCTTGTTAGAACCAACTATTCTGATCCGTCTTCTGAAAACGTCGCAGAATGGCTGAAACTTCTTAAAACGTTTGGATCTGCTAAGGAAGAGCAAAACATGTTGCTGAACTCAGAAAAACCTGGACTTTGGTGTCTATGATTAGTATGGAGAGATTCTCCAGTTGGTTCCGAAGACGAAAAACACGAAACGGGGGGACGGTGGAAGCAGCTACCCTCCGGTTCACTGTGTGTTTTTATTACCATTGAAACGACACACCAGCTTGTTCAAACTAGTCACTAAATGAAGTGTTTTAGAAGTTTCTTAAAAAAATAAAAGAGTTTTACTTCACACACATCCAGATCCAGTGTCTGAGTGAAAAGGGTAAGTCGTTGTTTGGGTCTAGACCTGGGAAAGCCGAGGCCAGACATCTGTGGACGCTTCTCTAATGTTCCAGGTAAGTCCCGCCTGGAGGAGGCCCAGAGGAGGCCCAGAGTCTCAGGGTTGGAGCTGTAGGAGAGGGAAGTCTCTGCTCAGCCTGCTGCCTACGTGAGACCCGGTCCTGATAAGGATCATTTTTATCAAGCTGCAACTCTCAATAAATTATTTGTTTTATTTTATAACTGACTGATAAAAGCTGATTCTTATTTTCTTATATTCATAATAATCAGATATTTAATCATGTTAGTTATTGTTACGGGTAATTGATTAACAGTCTAATTTTAACCAAATATTTATATTAATGATGAGTCAACCGTGAGTCAAAGAGGGTAGGACTTGGAGACAATCCCTGGAGCTTTCAGCGTAAAACCATGACAAATGAAAAAAGTATGAACTAAATGACTCCAGTCAACTAACAAGTGAAAACAAAGTCTTGAGCCGGGCACACACTGTGCGATATTTTTAATCGTTGCACGCAGCTACAGCTCAAACTGTACGACAAAGTTCACAGCTCATGATGTTTGTTCTCACACTGTGCGATCTACCTGCTCACAATGTACGTCTAGAAACCACGTCCGACTCAGCGCCAAGAGATGGCGCTGCTCGAACTTGTAAATCTGGAGGAAGTAGAAGAACTCCCCTGTTTGCGCAAGCGCAGTTCTCGAAGTTCTGGTAAATTGGTGCGTAGCTCTGCTTCAACAGCAGGATTTACCCACGACCACCTTAAGACGGCCGACTGTTACTCCCTGTATACTACACCATGCAGGATGCATGATCAGGAGTAGAGAATTGGCCCGAAAAAGGCAAAACATCGTACATTGTATGCCCGGCTTTGGAAAGGTGCGAGTCTTCTCCGTGGCCATTGGAATTCCATGAAACATCCAGCCATCTTCTCCCACTTAGTCCTTGTCAGGGTCGCGGTGGGGCGGTGCTTATCTCTGGCTGTCTATAGGCAAGAGGTGGGACACACCCTGGACAGATCGCAAGTCTGTTGCAGGGAAAACCAGAGACACACATCCATTTACGCACGCACTCAAGGGCTGGTTATCCGCCCGCAGCAGTGTTGCAGTATTAAAGCGTGGTCTGCCCTATGTTATTCCATGCCACAATGCCAGAGGGCCAATCAGGAACCAGCTGTGGGTCCAGATTCGGCCAAGGTGGTGAGGAAGTGGGGGAGGCTTGTGTGACAATGGAGGGACATGAGGGCCAAAAAGAGCGGGGATCCAGGTGGAAAAAGGGTCCCAGCGTTCTCGCGCACCTCGCTCTTCTAGCTGGTCCAACTTCACGAGTCGTTTTCCACAATGGCGGTCATAGAAACAAAACAAGCTGGTAAGGTACCAAACAGGAAATACGCATAGTGTAGAGCGGATGTAGATTTGACCAATCAGAGGCCTCCTGTATGCAGTCACCTACAAGTATGGAGAGGTGCAGCAGTCTGTCTGCAGAAGGGGCGGGGCATATCTGCATTAACTCCAACACATGCAGACAACCTGGTTTCTGAGCATAAATCAGCCTTAACGCTTGAGGAGAATTTAGAGAAGCCAATTAACCTAACAGTCGTGTTTTTGGACTGTGGGAGGAAGCCGGAGTACCCAGAGAGAACCCACGCATGCTCAGGGAGAACATGCTAACTCCATGCAGAAAGTAAGTTCCCTCTCAGCATAACGACCATAGGTCATTGACAAACGATTGTCCCGTCTGTCGGTTCAGGTCCAGGATGGTACTCCAGGTGTGTTGCATGGTTTTAAGCTCCGCCTCCACAGTTTGGCGCCAGGTGTTACTTGGTTTTTCTCACCTTGCACTTCCTCCAAGTTTCCATTGAAGGTCTGGCCTCTCTTCTCACAGTGTGACCAATCCATCTTCATCTTCTATGGGTGACATGGGTAGGTGGCGACATTTCTCTTAATATGAAATGTGTGGTTTTTTGAAGCAATTTGCCTAAAGTGTTCAACGCCTCACGAGGCTTCATCTCACCATCACAACTAGTGATAGAATTTCCACCTCTAAATACACCTCTATGTTTTATTTCCCACATCTCCAGACATTAACCCACTGGATTTATTTAGCAGTATTTCTTTCGTCGTTTTTTGGATCTCATGGTCAGGAGTTTTATTTTCTGATGTTTTCTAATAAATATTTCAGAAGTCGTACACTTTTATGCACAAAAAAAAGAGGTTTGTGCAAGTTTTTCTTTTTTTAAGACCTCTAAAATAATGGTCCCAGTATTCCAGATGTTAAATTCAGGCATAAATCCTAACCAACATTAACCCATCCTTCGTTTTAATCGTTTTAAGTTTAGTATTTTGGTAATGAAGTAAAACTATTGCAGGGATTCTCAAAGTGGGGTTCAGGGTCTCCTGCGGGTCTTAAGACATCACATGGGGGAGGATTGCTAAGGTTTATGGAGGGCTATAACTGTAACATAAAATAGTTTATTCAATGACTATGAATGTCATTTATTTATGTTATACACAATTAAATTATGAAATGTTAAACTAAATATAGGTTTGGAAGGAAAACGCATTTATTAATAAAGGAATATATTTACATACAGTATCTGTATTTTTAACTGGTGGTTCATTCCTTGGCCACATTGTGGCTCGACCTTTCTAATACCTCAACCAAAATGATCAGGTTATCCTGAACTATCTCTATAGTTCTGCTGCTATAGGCTTAGACTGCTGGAGGACATAGGGACCCCTTTTTCATCATTCCGCTTCATTCTATCTGTTTTGTCCCACTCCTATGCTTCTTTTTCTACGTCTGCTTCTGTCTCCTTGAACCCCAGTGGGCCTCAGCAGATGGCCGCTCACACTGAGCCTGGTTCTGCTGGAGGTTTCTTCCTGTTCAAAGGGAGTTTTTCCTCTCCACTGTCGCTACAAGCATGCTTAGTGTGAGGGATTGCTGAAGAGTCAATGAGTCGATGCAATCAGCTGGTTTTCCTTAGATAGAAAACTTTGAATCAATCTGACTGGATGATCTGGTTGAACTGGAAAGTGACCTGAGATGACATGATGTGAATTGGAGCTATAGAAATAAACTGAATAGAACTGACTTAGCATATGGCTCCTGGATCAGAGTTATGATGTTTGATAGTTGCTTATGAGGTAATTTCCCTTTCCTGCTCCTAAAGTTTTTTTTTTCTCTTTATAAAAGAGGTTGCTCTCCTGGAAACAAGGCCGGCACACAGAAATTAGCATAAATGGGAAATCTAGTCTCACAGCTCCCTGCTGCAATCGGCAAACAAGCTCTGCACCGGTGGTAACCAGACCCCTTTATTGGAATGTCATTAGAAGATGGTCGGGACACAAACTAGTGTTTCTTTCACACTATGATGTTTTTTACAGACTATCTGAACACTTTAGGATCTGAGGAAAGAAGAGAACTCAGAGAAGCAGCTAAGATGTGTGCAGTGACTCTGGAGGAGATGCAGAAATCCACAGCTCAGGTTGACTGGACAATAAGTTATCTCCATGAGTCTGGCCTAAAAGGAATTTCTGGTGTGTGTGTGGAGGAATATGGAGTGAAGTTTGTTCCAGTATTGTTGCACAAAGCACATTTTATAAATAAAATTATTCTGAAAAAAACTTCTTCAAAAAAATTCTTCATAACGTTACACTTTTAAATAATCTTATTTCATTCACATATTCATTTTTAAACATTTAGTTTTTTTTTTTTACAGATTGAGATATAAAAAGTGATTTTTTATTATTATTGTGCAGCCAATAGTGTTTGCTAACGCCCAGCAGACCAATAGAAATGCCTCTTCGCTCCTCGCGGCACAGGAAAGCCCGCCCTCAGTGAAAAGAAGAACGCAATTGGAGAAAAAAGTGATTGAAAAAGACAGATTCCAACGTATGAAAGCCTTAAAAAACTAAATCTACGAAAACACAAACATTTATTTATCTGTTAAATGTTTATCGTTAAAAACGTTTTTTGAAAGGTTATTTTCTGAATTTTTTTTTTTTTTTTCGGTCACAAAACGTGTTCTTTGCTTTTCAGAAATACTGGAACAAAACTCCATACATACACTCACCGGCCACTTTATTAGGTACCCCATGCTAGTAACGGGTTGGACCCCCTTTTGCCTTCAGAACTGCCTCAATTCTTGGTGGCATAGATTCAACAAGGTGCTGGAAGCATTCCTCAGGGAGTTTGGTCCATATTGACATGATGGCATCACACAGTTGCCGCAGATTTGTCGGCTGCACATCCATGATGCGAATCTCCCGTTCCACCACATCCCAAAGATGCTCTATTGGATTGAGATCTGGTGACTGTGGAGGCCATTTGAGTACAGTGAACTCATTGTCATGTTCAAGAAACCAGTCTGAGATGATTCCAGCTTTATGACATGGCGCATTATCCTGCTGAAAGTAGCCATCAGAAGTTGGGTACATTGTGGTCATAAAGGGATGGACATGGTCAGCAACAATACTCAGGTAGGCTGTGGCGTTGCAACGATGCTCAATTGGTACCAAGGGGCCCAAAGAATGCCAAGAAAATATTCCCCACACCATGACACCACCACCACCAGCCTGAACCGCTGATACAAGGCAGGATGGATCCATGCTTTCATGTTGTAGACGCCAAATTCTGACCCTACCATCCGAATGTCGCAGCAGAAATCGAGACTCATCAGACCAGGCAACGTTTTTCCAATCTTCTATGGTCCAATTTCCATGAGCTTGTGCAAATTGTAGCCTCAGTTTCCTGTTCTTAGCTGAAAGGAGTGGCACCCGGTGTGGTCTTCTGCTGCTGTAGCCCATCTGCCTCAAAGTTCCACGTACTGTGCGTTCAGAGATGCTCTTCTGCCCACCTTGGTTGTAACGGGTGGTTATTTGAGTCACTGTTGCCCTTCTATCAGCTCGAACCAGTCTGGCCATTCTCCTCTGACCTCTGGCATCAACAAGGCATTTCCGCCCACAGAACTGCCGCTCACTGGATGTTTTTTTCTTTTTCGGACCATTCTCTGTAAACCCTAGAGATGGTTGTGCGTGAAAATCCCAGTAGATCAGCAGTTTCTGAAATACTCAGACCAGCCCTTCTGGCACCAACAATCATGCCACGTTCAAAGTCACTCAAATCACCTTTCTTCCCCATACTGATGCTCGCTTTGAACTGCAGGAGATTGTCTTGACCATGTCTACACGCCTAAATGCACTGAGCTGCCGCCATGTGATTGGCTGCTTAGAAATTAAGTGTTAACGAGCAGTTGGACAGGTGTACCTAATAAAGTGGCCGGTGAGTGTATATTTTTAAGCAAATGGCATCTGAATTTTTAAATAAAATAAAAATCGATACAATTGAAAAAGTTGTTTTGGATGTAGGATCGTCATCAGCTCAGAGAAAAGGCGCCCTTTTTGATCGCAAAAAAGGAAAAATATTTAGAAAAATTAAAAGTGGGAAGAAAATAATGGGAAAAATGGGATAATAAAAGAAAATTTAAGAAAACATCAGTTATTTCTGGTTGAGGAGTTTTTCAGTGTTTCATTTCTGGATTGCTTTTTTTCCCTTTGTTTCCATTTAAATCATGGGTTCTCTGTTTGCAACAATAATAGAGCAAAGTTAACTCCGTAGAGCAGGTGCATTTTATTCCAACCATGCGTACCAACCTCTGCAGAAGGGAGAACATCACCTGAGGATTGGACCACCTGCTGTGTTCAGCTTTCATGATTCAGAAAGATAAACAGGTCATCTGGGCCGCGGGTGACCTGCGAAAAATAAATTCACTAAATCAACAGTGTTTAAAAAACTCTGTTAAAGCAAACTGTTAATTAAAATAATTAAACTTTAAAGGTGGTCGTTTTGTGATTGAAGGTACTTATTTTATTTGAAATGTATTACTTTAATTTATTATTTATTTATTTGAAATTTCATTTATCCCAGATTTATTGAATTTTCTTTTTTCTAATTTAGAGACAGAAAAATACACATATAATAGGTTCTGTATGAATATCAGCTGATTATTCCAGGAACAGGAAACTCGTGACGCATACCCAACATTTTATGGAAAACAATTAAAGTAATAATACATATTAATAATAAAAAAAATAATTTAACAACACGTACCATACTGAAATGAAAGGTGTGTTGGTAAAATAATAAATCGGGTTAGAATTAGGGAAGAATCATTAAGAGGATTCAGACGGTTAACTAAAATAAATTAGAAAATTTTAAGTTCTATCAAAAAACATGTAATATTTATGTTTATTATATATGTATATTTTTTAAAAAACTGAATTAACTGAATGTAAAAATATTAAACTAATCATTTTAATCGCAGATCTATATTAAAAGGTTTCAGTGTTTTACGCCCCCGTCCAGCAGGGGGCGGCAGGGCGCCGTTTCCCTGGCAACCAATTGAGGAGCAGGAGAAGAAGAAGCCGAAGGCGGCAGAACCAAACAGACATGGCCCAGCAGAGCGACTCCTACTCCGGCTGCAAGCGGCCCTCCGACACCGTCCGGCTGAAGAGGAAAAGAGCCCGAAATGCAGCGGAGAGTCCCGCGGAGAGCGCCTCTTCTGCGGCCTCTGCCCCCGGCCTCCACCGCGGCTCCAGGAGCAGAGGCACCCGCAGGAACCCCTTCGTGACGTGGGAGACCGCGCTCAGCCGCCCCACGAAGGTCTTAGTTGTGGAGGAGGACCGGGGGGTTCGGGAGGAGAGGTCCGCTCTGCTGAGGCTGATGGCCGCGGAGAGGACAGCGGGGGACCGGCCACCCGGAGCCCGCGGCGCTCAGGTACCGACCGTCTACGGGTCATAGAAGCCTCATTGGACGCTGGCTGACGGACCTAGAGGGCGGCCATCTTGGATCAGACCACCGTTCAGACAGGCGCTGTCAGAACGGTGGTCTGACCCAAAATGGCCGCCCTCTACGCAAGTAGAAGCATCAGTGCCGGCCCCAGCCTCTTGGGGGCCCTAAGCAGCCCCCCCACTAGAATATTACTGACACAGATATCACATTATGACGATAGAGGCAATAATACACCAAATAAATAAACACAATACTTTGTTTTATTAAAACTTTTGAATACAATGAAATGTTAAATGTTCAATATTTAAAATAAAACCAAAATAGAAAAACATTAATAATAATAATCAAAAATACAATGTTAAAAAAAGACACTTAAATAATGAAAGCAAATATAAGAACAGCTAGGGTTAATCTGAGCTTAAAAAGCTGCTCTCTGCTGAGGCACCTGTCCTGTCAGGCAGAGAGCAGGCCATCCTGACAGCTACCCAGAGATCTGGCTAAAGCTCCACATCTAGTTTTGGCAGAGCTATGTCAGAAGCTCAAAGGGGAAGTTCAGGAAGACTCTAATGCCAGATCGCTCCCATCGGCAATGTTAAGGTGTCTCCTATCGGCGCTGGCCCTGTTCTCTGTCCTTTCTGAGTCTCAGAGGAACCCTGACCATTCAGCTGGGTCAGTTGGAGGCGCTGTTGATCCATCTGGATAGCTGGAGCCTGATGAGGGAGTGGATGGGAAATCCTTAGCAGTGGATGCAGATGTAGAAGGATCTGTAGGGATTAAATAGAAAAACAAAAAAATAACAGAACAGTTTAAACAGTCTAAAACCTTTAGATTAACAGAGCTGTGTTCTGTAAAATAATATCCTGCAGATAGTGAATAAATGATGAACTAAAACTAGAATTATATAGTTAATTATTTAACTTATTCAAAATCAGAGGTGAAATCAATTTAGTGTCCTTAGTTGAATGAGATTGGCCAGGATCGGCCAGATGTTAATACTTTCACTAATGTCTGTTAGAAAAGCAGCGGGTGTGATGAGAACAGCAGTAACATTAAATCAACATCAATACATTCAGCTTAAATGATAAATGGTTCAAATGCATTAACAGCTGAAGTTGGTCAGCAACCAGGAGGGGCGGGGCGGTGTGTTCTCTTTTCATACGATGAAAGGGGGGGGCAAATGAGAGGTGGGGGGGGTTAAATGAGAGTGAAACTACCTTAAAGCAGAAAGAGAAGGAAAGGAAGGAATGGAAGGAACGCAGGAAAGGAAGGAAAGCAGGAAAGGAAGGAAAGCAGGAATGGAAGGAAAGCAGGAATGGAAGGAAAGCAGGAAAGGAAGGAAAGCAGGAATGGAAGGAAAGCAGGAATGGAAGGAAAGCAGGAATGGAAGGAAAGCAGGAAAGGAAGGAAAGCAGGAATGGAAGGAAAGCAGGAAAGGAAGGAATGGAAGGAAAGCAGGAAAGGAAGGAAAGCAGGAAAGGAAGGAAAGCAGGAATGGAAGGAAAGCAGGAAAGGAAGGAATGGAAGGAACGCAGGAAAGGAAGGAAAGCAGGAAAGGAAGGAAAGCAGGAATGGAAGGAAAGCAGGAAAGGAAGGAAAGCAGGAATGGAAGGAAAGCAGGAATGGAAGGAAAGAAGGAATGGAAGGAACGCAGGAAAGGAAGGAAAGCAGGAAAGGAAGGAAAGCAGGAATGGAAGGAAAGCAGGAAAGGAAGGAAAGCAGGAAAGGAAGGAAAGCAGGAATGGAAGGAAAGCAGGAAAGGAAGGAATGGAAGGAACGCAGGAAAGGAAGGAAAGCAGGAAAGGAAGGAAAGCAGGAATGGAAGGAAAGCAGGAAAGGAAGGAATGGAAGGAACGCAGGAAAGGAAGGAAAGCAGGAAAGGAAGGAATGGAAGGAACGCAGGAAAGGAAGGAAAGCAGGAAAGGAAGGAAAGCAGGAAAGGAAGGAAAGCAGGAATGGAAGGAAAGCAGGAATGGAAGGAAAGCAGGAAAGGAAGGAATGGAAGGAACGCAGGAAAGGAAGGAAAGCAGGAAAGGAAGGAAAGCAGGAATGGAAGGAAAGCAGGAAAGGAAGGAATGGAAGGAACGCAGGAAAGGAAGGAAAGCAGGAAAGGAAGGAAAGCAGGAAAGGAAGGAAAGCAGGAAAGGAAGGAAAGCAGGAATGGAAGGAAAGCAGGAAAGGAAGGAATGGAAGGAACGCAGGAAAGGAAGGAAAGCAGGAAAGGAAGGAAAGCAGGAATGGAAGGAAAGCAGGAAAGGAAGGAAAGCAGGAAAGGAAGGAAAGCAGGAATGGAAGGAAAGCAGGAATGGAAGGAAAGCAGAAAAGGAAGGAATGGAAGGAAAGCAGGAAAAGAAGGAATGGAAGGAACGCAGGAACGGAAGGAAAGCAGGAAAGGAAGGAAAGCAGAAATGGAAGGAAAGCAGGAAAGGAAGGAACGGAAGGAACGCAGGAACGGAAGGAAAGCAGGAAAGGAAGGAAAGCAGGAATGGAAGGAAAGCAGGAAAGGAAGGAATGGAAGGAACGCAGGAAAGGAAGGAAAGCAGGAATGGAAGGAACGCAGGAAAGGAAGGAAAGCAGGAAAGGAAGGAACGCAGGAACAGAAGGAAAGCAGGAAAGGAAGGAAAGCAGGAATGGAAGGAACGCAGGAAAGGAAGGAAAGCAGGAATGGAAGGAACGCAGGAACGGAAGGAAAGCAGGAAAGGAAGGAAAGCAGGAATGGAAGGAAAGCAGGAAAGGAAGGAATGGAAGGAACGCAGGAAAGGAAGGAAAGCAGGAATGGAAGGAAAGGAAGTAAGGAAGGAAAGCAGGAAAGGAAGGAATGGAAGGAACGCAGGAAAGGAAGGAAAGCAGGAATGGAAGGAAAGGAAGGAAAGCAGGAAAGGAAGGAAATGAAGGAAAGGAAGGAAAGCAGGAAAGGAAGGAACGCAGGAAAGGAAGGAATGGAAGGAAAGCAGGAAAGGAAGGAAAGCAGGAAAGGAAGGAAAGCAGGAATGGAAGGAAAGGAAGGAAGGCAGGAAAGGAAGGAAGGCAGGAAAGGAAGAAAGGAAGGAAAGCAGGAAAGGAAGGAAAGGAGGAAAGGAAGGAATGGAAGGAAAGCAGGAAAGGAAGGAATGGAAGGAACGCAGGAAAGGAAGGAAAGCAGGAATGGAAGGAACGCAGGAAAGGAAGGAAAGCAGGAATGGAAGGAACGCAGGAAAGGAAGGAAAGCAGGAATGGAAGGAAGGCAGGAAAGGAAGGAAAGCAGGAAAGGAAGGAAAAGAAGGATTGGAAGGCAAGCAGGAAAGGAAGGAACGCAGGAAAGGAAGGAATGGAAGGAAAGCAGGAAAGGAAGGAAAGCAGGAAAGGAAGGAAAGCAGGAAAGGAAGAAAAGCAGGAAAGGAAGGAAAGCAGGAAAGGAAGGAAATGAAGGAAAGCAGGAAAGGAAGGAACGCAGGAAAGGAAGGAATGGAAGGAAAGCAGGAAAGGAAGGAAAGCAGGAAAGGAAGGAAAGCAGGAAAGGAAGGAAATGAAGGAAAGCAGGAAAGGAAGGAATGGAAGGAACGCAGGAAAGGAAGGAAAGCAGGAATGGAAGGAACGCAGGAAAGGAAGGAAAGCAGGAATGGAAGGAAAGGAAGGAAGGCAGGAAAGGAAGAAAGGAAGGAAAGCAGGAAAGGAAGGAATGGAAGGAAAGCAGGAAAGGAAGGAATGGAAGGAACTCAGGAAAGGAAGGAAAGCAGGAATGGAAGGAACGCAGGAAAGGAAGGAAAGCAGGAATGGAAGGAACGCAGGAAAGGAAGGAAAGGAAGGAAAGCAGGAATGGAAGGAAAGGAAGGAAGGCAGGAAAGGAAGGAAAGCAGGAAAGGAAGGAATGGAAGGAAAGCAGGAAAGGAAGGAAAGCAGGAAAGGAAGGAACGCAGGAAAGGAAGGAATGGAAGGAAAGCAGGAAAGGAAGGAAAGCAGGAAAGGAAGGAAAGCAGGAAAGGAAGGAAAGGAAGGAAGGCAGGAAAGGAAGGAAGGCAGGAAAGGAAGAAAGGAAGGAAAGCAGGAAAGGAAGGAAAGCAGGAAAGGAAGGAATGGAAGGAAAGCAGGAAAGGAAGGAATGGAAGGAACGCAGGAAAGGAAGGAAAGCAGGAATGGAAGGAAGGCAGGAAAGGAAGGAAAGCAGGAAAGGAAGGAAAAGAAGGATTGGAAGGCAAGCAGGAAAGGAAGGAACGCAGGAAAGGAAGGAACGCAGGAAAGGAAGGAATGGAAGGAAAGCAGGAAAGGAAGGAAAGCAGGAAAGGAAGGAAAGCAGGAAAGGAAGAAAAGCAGGAAAGGAAGGAAAGCAGGAAAGGAAGGAAATGAAGGAAAGCAGGAAAGGAAGGAACGCAGGAAAGGAAGGAATGGAAGGAAAGCAGGAAAGGAAGGAAAGCAGGAAAGGAAGGAAATGAAGGAAAGCAGGAAAGGAAGGAATGGAAGGAACGCAGGAAAGGAAGGAAAGCAGGAATGGAAGGAACGCAGGAAAGGAAGGAAAGCAGGAATGGAAGCAAAGGAAGGAAGGCAGGAAAGGAAGAAAGGAAGGAAAGCAGGAAAGCAGGAAAGGAAGGAATGGAAGGAAAGCAGGAAAGGAAGGAATGGAAGGAACGCAGGAAAGGAAGGATTGGAAGGCAAGCAGGAAAGGAAGGAACGCAGGAAAGGAAGGAACGCAGGAAAGGAAGGAATGGAAGGAAAGCAGGAAAGGAAGGAAAGCAGGAAAGGAAGGAAAGCAGGAAAGGAAGAAAAGCAGGAAAGGAAGGAAAGCAGGAAAGGAAGGAAATGAAGGAAAGCAGGAAAGGAAGGAACGCAGGAAAGGAAGGAATGGAAGGAAAGCAGGAAAGGAAGGAAAGCAGGAAAGGAAGGAAATGAAGGAAAGCAGGAAAGGAAGGAATGGAAGGAACGCAGGAAAGGAAGGAAAGCAGGAATGGAAGGAACGCAGGAAAGGAAGGAAAGCAGGAATGGAAGCAAAGGAAGGAAGGCAGGAAAGGAAGAAAGGAAGGAAAGCAGGAAAGGAAGGAATGGAAGGAAAGCAGGAAAGGAAGGAATGGAAGGAACGCAGGAAAGGAAGGAAAGCAGGAATGGAAGGAACGCAGGAAAGGAAGGAAAGCAGGAATGGAAGGAACGCAGGAAAGGAAGGAAAGCAGGAATGGAAGGAAAGGAAGGAAGGCAGGAAAGGAAGGAAAGCAGGAAAGGAAGGAAAAGAAGGAATGGAAGGCAAGCAGGAAAGGAAGGAATGCAGGAAAGGAAGGAATGGAAGGAAAGCAGGAAAGGAAGGAAAGCAGGAAAGGAAGGAAAGCAGGAAAGGAAGAAAAGCAGGAAAGGAAGGAAAGCAGGAAAGGAAGGAAATGAAGGAAAGCAGGAAAGGAAGGAACGCAGGAAAGGAAGGAATGGAAGGAAAGCAGGAAAGGAAGGAAAGCAGGAAAGGAAGGAAAGGAAGGAAAGCAGGAAAGGAAGGAACGCAGGAAAGGAAGGAAAGCAGGAAAGGAA
Organism: Cyprinodon tularosa; assembly: GCF_016077235.1. Taxonomy (NCBI): domain Eukaryota; kingdom Metazoa; phylum Chordata; class Actinopteri; order Cyprinodontiformes; family Cyprinodontidae; genus Cyprinodon; species Cyprinodon tularosa. The sequence continues at coordinate 43,981 of NW_024038327.1, forward strand.
GGAAAGCAGGAAAGGAAGGAAAGCAGGAAAGGAAGGAAAGCAGGAAAGGAAGGAATGAAGGAAAGGAAGCTTTTCACACTTCCATTAAAGCAGAGTTCTTCTAACTTGTCGCGTTTAAGGAATTATTCAGGGAGGCTGAATATTGCGACGTTATTGCACCATCTGTTTTTCTTTATTCTAATCTATTGATTTCTCAGATGTGTTTATATATTGTTAAATGACCAACTATGTGGCAACATTTCCTTTGAAACATGGCGCTTAAACATTAAAAAAGGTTATAAAAAAAGACACTTTAATGAACGCAGATGAGAGGGCAGTAATGGCACAGATATGCCTCATTTCTCCCACTGAACTTAACCTCTTACACCCTCAGGGGGTATAAATAAATTTCTGCCTGACAAAAACACACAAAAGTAAATAACTTATAGCCTCAAAGCTATTAGATTTAAGAAGAAACTTTTGGTACGTCTTTAAAGGTAAGATGTCATAGAATGGTTTTCTGGTGTCAGCACCATTGTAGCTTTGACCCTGCCTGAAATATTAGGGACAAAATACAAAATATTTTGCATTTTTTGAACCTCGCCAAAATTTTCTTTGAAATAAACATTGCAAAACACTACCAAAATATTATTTATAGTACAAAAAAGTAGTACAGACTTTTAAATCTAAATGTTGTGTAAAAATATACCAAATTTGGACTCAATCAGATGAATCATATTTATTTTAGAATGGTATTAGTGAGAAATTTCTTAGGCGGAGAGGCCATTTTGGCACATTTATCCATAAATGTCACCAAACTGTGCCAAATATGTTTTTTACATCAATACTGGGGGTTTGGTAAAACTACGAGGTCACGTAGCAGCTGGACCCGCCGGTGGGTCCGTAGGGTTCTAGGGGTTAACAAAAACAACATTTAAAAGAAAGCTGAACTGTAAAAGGTAAATTTGACTGCAGCGTCTTTAATTAAAGAAAAACAAATTCCATTTTGTTCTGTTTTTTAACTTCAGTACGCCTTTACAAAAGGCGCCATAATTCTTAATTGACAAACAAATGACGGTGATTTAAAGCTCAGCCACTGGTTGCTGCCACATTGCAGCAATGCGTCTGCTGCAGCAAACACACCATGAATAATAGGGCTGTAAATCACACAGGAGGGTTTAGCGCCACCGCAGCACGGGAGGAAGAATTACGCCCAGGAGCAAATGGATAAAAATAGACCAGAGGGAAAAAAACATGAATGGATTCTCTTGCGGACTCTTCTCTTGCATGGGATCGTCGGCTGTTGGATCGATACAAAACCATTATCATAATCATGCAAACAGACCTTTATCGTGCTCCTTTTCTCCTCCCCTCTCTTAAATGTTAGAAGTGTAAATCTACAGTATTTTTTTTACTGTTTTTTAAGGCTGCACTTTTAAAAGATGAAATCGCCCAGTGAGCTGTTTCCAAACGAATATTCTTTCTGTTTTACACTTTGTTGAAAACCGTCATGGCTTCCCCGGGTCCATTGATTGGAGTGCAGGTCTATTAGATGGAGTGTTACAAAAAATGGTGGACAACGAAGCTTCTATTCGCCTTTTGCATAAGGGAGAGACCCCCCCCCCGCAGCTTAAACATATATATATTTATTCAACTTGTGTAAACAAAATGACAAATAAAATCTGTCTAAAGTCTAAAACTTGTACGGCTGTTATGCTAAAACTTGTACAGCTAGTATTGCTAACCTAGCATGCTACCTTGAAAGCCACACTAGTGATGTAGTTTATTTGCAGGTGAATTTGATGGCCACTTTTAAATCTTGCTAGCCCTCCAACACTACCAACAATATTTTTAGGAAATTATAGCTTTATTTTATTCACTTTAGATAAAATATTATTGATTCTCTGCTTTTTTAAATGCCATAAAAATGTTTTGAAATAAGTAAAAAAAAAAAATATTATTATATGAATGTCTCCTCATTAACAGCCCCACAGCTCAATCTGGTGGCGAAACGAGAAACATACCTCCCGTATAATAATTACTGCCACTACTCTCCGTCTGCTAATCAGGATTCCTGTTGACTGGGTAATGCGCACCTCTGGGCGTTCAGTGGAAACGCTTCAACGAAACAAAACCTGCTGAAGTAGCGAAACGCGAACAAAGACTAGCAAATCTTAACTAGTGCATCAGAGCTCCCCCTGCTGGACAGTGAAGGTATTTCTGTTCTCTTCCAGCTGTGCATTAAATCCCTGCTTGTTCTGTCGTAGAAAAGCCTCCCTGAAGACGTTTCTCTGCTGGAAACCGAGGAGCCAGATGTTCTGCTGCCGGAGGTGAACTTTTCTTCCAAGTTCGCTGCCAGAATCATGGCTGAACGGAGCTCATATGTCGCCGTCTGTGTTTCAGAAGCTGCCGGCCAGTCCTCCCAGCAGCTGTGCGGAGTATCCGACCGACTGGAGCCTGAAAACCCGGGCGCTCTTCACCTCCCCGCTGTCGTTGTCGTGGACGGAGCAGCCGAAGGCCCAGGAGGAGGCGGCGGGCCTCAGCAACAGCTGCAGAGCTCGGTTTGACGCTCTGCCGGAGGATCTGGAGGTAGCTAGACTCCAAGATGGCTGAATTAAAAACACGGATCGCTGATTGAAAGGGTCGTTAGCTCAGAAAGGATTCAGGTTCTCCTTAGAGGCAAACTCAGAGCTAAACGCAGAAATACTCCATCATCTACCATCAGGAGGCGCTCTCTGACATTGGATATGCAGTGAAAATGTATCCAAACTTCCCGTGGTTACCATTAGAAAACCTGTTGTAAAAGTGTTGTAAATTTCATCAACCTAAACCCATAATGATCATCAAAATACAATTATTATGGATATTTGCAGCTTCTGGCTACGGAGGCTTAAAGGGGACAAAAGTAGATACCATTAAATAAATAAATTAAACTGTCACATTACATAATTATATAAACTATTTAACAAATGCAGAATCAAATAATTAAATGTGAAATTAACTTAAATATAAGTACACTCCTAAAACAAAATTAAAGGAACGCGTCAACTAGGGCTGGGAATTTAATTGCTTTACCAATATAATCGCAATTTAAGAAATCGCCATTTAGAAATCGCAGAGGCACTAAATTTTAAGTTAATTTAACAAGAATAAAAGTTTTTTTTTCTCGCTCCAACTCTTTATGTGACTGTCGTACCTTTAAATTGGATTTGCTGCCACAACAGAGGAAAAAGAAGCTTCCAACTCGCACTCTGATCTACGCTAGCAAGTAGACGTTGGCTCTTTTTTCAAACAAAGGTTAAAATTGAAATTCGCAAAAACAGTCTTTGGACAAGTTAATTAAAAACTGAAGCACTGGAGGGAAACCTCATGCTGGAGATGAGTTCAAAGGAAAATCAAAATAAAATCGCAATATTGGTTGGAAATAAATTTTGGGCAAAAATTATTCAGCCCTATTTATGGGAAGTATGTGTGCTTGACTAGCGGTGGCGCCACCAATGGGTGGCTTTAGCATTTTATTTTTTTAGGAATGCTAGCCGTATAAGCTTTAGCATGTTCATTTTAGCAATACTAGCCGTACAAGTTTTAGCATGTTATTCTTAGCAACATTAGCATGCTATTTTTGGCAACACTAGCCGTACAAGCTTTAGCATGTTATTTTTAGCAACACTAGCCGTACAAGCTTTAGCATGCTATTTTTAGCAACGCTACCCGTACAAGCTTTAGCATGTTGTTTTTAGCAATACTAGCCATACAAGCTTTAGCATGTTGTTTTTAGGAATGCTAGCTGGACAAGCTTTAGCATGTTGTTTTTAGCAATACTAGCCATACAAGTTTTAGCATGTTAATTTTAGCAATACTAGCCGTACAAGCTTTAGCATGTTATTTTTAGAAATACTAGCCATACAAGCTTCAGTATATTATTTTTAGGAATGCTAGCCGTACAAGCTTTAGCATGTTATTTTTAGCAATACTAGCCGTACAAGCTTTAGCATGTTATTTTTAGAAATACTAGCCATACAAGCTTCAGTATATTATTTTTAGGAATGCTAGCCCTACAAGCTTTAGCATGTTATTTTTAGCAATACTAGCCGTACAAGCTTTAGCATGTTAATTTTAGCAATACTAGCCGTACAAGCTTTAGCATGTTATTTTTAGCAACGCTACCCGTACAAGCTTTAGCATGTTGTTTTTAGCAATACTAGCCATACAAGCTTTAGCATGTTGTTTTTAGGAATGCTAGCTGGACAAGCTTTAGCATGTTGTTTTTAGCAATACTAGCCATACAAGTTTTAGCATGTTAATTTTAGCAATACTAGCCGTACAAGCTTTAGCATGTTATTTTTAGAAATACTAGCCATACAAGCTTCAGTATATTATTTTTAGGAATGCTAGCCGTACAAGCTTTAGCATGTTATTTTTAGCAATACTAGCCGTACAAGCTTTAGCATGTTATTTTTAGAAATACTAGCCATACAAGCTTCAGTATATTATTTTTAGGAATGCTAGCCCTACAAGCTTTAGCATGTTATTTTTAGCAATACTAGCCGTACAAGCTTTAGCATGTTAATTTTAGCAATACTAGCCGTACAAGCTTTAGCATGTTGTTTTTAGAAATACTAGCCATACAAGCTTTAGCATGTTGTTTTTAGGAATGCTAGCTGAACAAGCTTTAGCTTGTTATTTTTAGGAATGCTAGCCGAACAAGCTTTAGCTTGTTGTATTTAGAAATACTAGCCATACAAGCTTTAGCATGTTGTTTTTAGCAACACTAGCCATACAAGCTTTAGCATGTTATTTTTTAGCAACACTAGCCGTACAAGCTTTAGCTTGTTATTTTTTAGCAACACTAGCCGTACAAGCTTTAGCTTGTTATTTTTAGGAATATAAAAATAACATAATATAGCAAAGCTGTTCTCTGGCATTGAACACAGGAGCCGCAGAAACATCAGATGAATCTGGACTCACTTTACTGGATGTTAATATTTTTCCTAAAAGCCAACATATTCTGCCGGCAGGTTTCTACATTTGAAGTTAATTTAGGCGTTAATAAACTGTTTCAGAGGAGTGATCATAGCGCTCTGCATCAGAAGTGCTGCGTCTGACTCCCTGCCAGCTCCCAGATCAGCTTCTCTCATTGGTTGATGAGGCGCGTCCAGCAGCTATAGCGACCAAGTCGCTGAGTTGGCAAGACTGCTCGGGCGAACCGGGCAGCTGCAGCGGCATTTTTATAAAGGAGGGCGGGCCGCGCGCTTTGAAAAGAATATAACAAACAATTTGTCTCTCTATGGCGCTTGGTTACAGGCGGTATGAAAGTACAGCTAAGGAATGGTCTGATAAACAGACAGATCTTTTGTTGTTTTCTCTCTCTGTGTGTCTATATAAGACCATGGCGGGCCCAAACCTTCATTAATGGGGAAACACTGTGGTCCACTGGGTTTTATCAAGGGCAGGGTCAATGCAGCTATCAGGAGAATTTAGAGCACTTCATGCTTCCATCTGCTGAAAAGCCTCATGGAGATGAAGACGACCTGGCACCTGCTCACAGAGCCAAAACCACTGGTAAATGGTTTACTGCCCATGGTATCACTGGGCTCAGGTGACCTGCCAACTCTCCTGACCTGAACCCCATAGAGAATCTGAGGGATACTATGAAGAGAAAGTTGAGAGACACAAGACCCAACACTGTGAATGAGCTAAAGGCCGCTATGGCAGAATCCTGCTAACCTGACTCCGCCAGATGGATTTGCTCTGCATATCCATCTGGAAACCTTCCGTTGAAGTAATTTTGGGAAGGGGCGAAAATACTGGTTAGCTGATTGGCCTATGTTGGTGATAGACGGGCCAAATAAACCAATCAGATCAACGCGGCATATGACGTACTAACAGAGCAACAACGAAGAGGAGCCAATTGATAGAACAAACTCTTGCTGAAACCAGTCGGGAGAAGAGCAAAAACATCTTTTCCTCTGAGAAAAGCCTCCAGAGCAGTGTTTTGCTCTTCTTTCAGTGAAGAAATACTCTGTAATTTCGATAAAACTTGCTCGATAGCCACGCTAACGCTAGTTTCACCGGCTGAAGCCGCCATGTTCTTTAGACTGAACTGTCGCGCTTCTCGTTGCGTCACACCTCAACCCGCCTCAAAGCCAACGCTGATTGGACGTTCGTTTGGTGAACGGCTCCAAATTTTCTCTAACAGAGAGTCTCCAGACTGATCTGCGAGTGAAACCTTGAAAGCTCACGAGATCAGGATGGTCTCTCAAGGCTAGCATCCTAGGCCTCCATAACACCTCAGCAGTGTTACAGGCTGATAGCCGCCATGCCACGCCGCATTGAAGCAGTCATTTGGGTTTTGCTCACAAACCTTCAAATAATTCTGTAAAGTTATGCATTCAAGACTTGCCAAGCAGGTGGAGGCCACTTGACATTTTTTCCCCTCCTCATCTTTTTTGACTCTTTTTCACCAGTTTAGTATTTGGCTAGGGTCACTGTCACTACTGTTAGCATGAGGCGCTACCTGGACCCTACAGAGGTTGCACAGTCAGTCCAACTCCTGCAGGATGGCGCATCAATGCGTGCCATTGCCAGAAGGTTTGCTGTGTCTCCCAGCACAATCTCAAGAGCATGGAGGAGATTCCAGGAGACAGGCAGTTACTCCAGGAGAGCTGGACAGGGCTGTAGAAGGTCTACAACCCATCAGCAGGACCGCTATCTGCTCCTTTGTGCAAGGAGGAGCACTGCCAGAGCCCTACAAAATGACCTCCAGCAGGCCACTGGTGTGAATGTCTCTTCACGAGGGTGGCCTGGGGGCCCCACGCCCTCTAGTGGGCCCTGTGCTCACTGCCCGGCAACGTGGAGCTCCATTGGCATTTGCCACAGAACACCGGAATTGGCAAGTCGGCCACTGGCGCCATGTGCTTTTCACAGATGAGAGCAGGTTCACCCTGAGCACATGTGACAGACGTGAAATGGTCTGGAGAAGCCGTGGAGAACGTTCTGCTGCCTGTAACATCATTCAGCATGACAGGTTTGGTGGTAAGTCAGTGATGGTCTGGGGAGGCATATCCATGGAGGGACGCATAGACCTATACAGGCTAGACAACGGCACCCTGTCTGCCATTAGGGATCGGGATGAAATCCTTGCACCCATTTTCAGACCCTATGCTGGTGCAGTGGGTCCTTGATTCCTCCTGGTGCACGACAATGCCCGGCCTCATGTGGTGAGAGCATGCAGGCAGTTCCTGGAGGATGAAGGAATTGATATCATTGATTGCCCACCCCCCCCCCCCCCACCACCACCCCCACCTTTTTTGAGCATTGTAAATTCAGAAACTAGAAGCTATTATTTATGTAATTTGGGCTTACAGTTCCTCAGTTATTTGCTTTTTCCATTTGGGTATGCAAAAAAGGTGAGCATTGCTTCAAAATGAGGTGGGTGTTAAGAGGTGTTGGAACCAATTTACCATAGCAAACGTGTTTCATTGTTTACTTATCAAGTGTATTAGGAGAGCCAAAGATTCGGAAACTTGCATTTTCCGATGTTGAGGCGCAAAATGAGTTTCAAGTCCAGCGTCCGCTCGGGTTCTGGCGTATATGCTAGTCATTTATTTACAGGTTAGATATGAAAATGACATGAAAAAGACAGAATATACCGAAGAAGTGACGAGAAATTTACCAAGTCGAGTTCAGTTTGTTACCTTCTACTACGTTTTCAAGGCCTTAATTGGAGTGCTCACAGGTCTCAGTAGAGCTGCGTGTCCGTTGCAGGATCCCCGGTCCTGGTCTGAGGTCCGGTCCGCCTTCCAGCGGTGTCTGGTGTACTGGCAGCACCCGTCTCTGCCCTGGCTGTCCCTGTTCCCCAGGATCAACGCCGAGAGGAACTTCTCTGGAAGGAGCGCCCCCTGGAGTCAGGATACGACGGTGCAGGAGAGCCTCATGAAGGAATGGTGAGATAAACACAAGTACACGCATTCAAGGAGGGAGGTGTGTCGCCATGCCAACCGATTAAAGAAAAAAAAGTCATTCCCTCTTCTGTTCCTTAGGTCCATCAGTTTGTCGTCTCTCTACAGCCTTTTAAAGGCAGGTCTGTGTCCGTACTTCTACGTCTGCTCCTATCAGGTACATCTACGTGCTACTTGGTATCTTACTTCCTGTTGCTATGTCACTTATTGACTCAGCCTTGCTTCAGTTCACAGCGTTATTCAGGACAGCAGGTCTCGCTGGGTCAGACCGCATAACCGCCATAATTTCTCCCACAACGCACGGTCTCAGGGAAGCGATGAAGACTGAAGGTAAGATTGATTTTTACACCAGTCAATATTATTTTGCTTGTCATATTTTCTCCCAGTAATGGTGGCAGTAAACATTTCCCTTCTTTAGCCGTTTTTAACTTTGCTTCTTAAAAGTCTGCTTGATTGTTTTATGTATCTACGGTTCTTTTTTTTTTTTTTCCTATCTACGGTTCTGGAGAATCTGACCCTCTTTGCTTGCCCTGCCATCTCTTTGTTTAGGTGTGGAGTTCAGCCTTCCTCTGCTGAAGGAACGGAGCGGGGTCAATGAGCAACTCAAAGTTCAACAGAGAGGAGAGGAGGATGATGAGGAAGAAAAAGATCTGTGAGTTTTTCCCTGTAGCTTAAAGAAGTGCTGAACTTCCTCCAAACTAGTTTCATTTCCTGATTTGACTGCATGGATCATTGGAAAAAGTGTTGTAGTTAAGACCACACTAACAGAGACAAAGGAGTACAGAGACCAGGATAAAACCAAGAACTTATATGGTCTCTCTCTGAAGGTGTTAGTCTTCTCTTGGTTTCGACCTCTAAAGGTCTTGGTCTTGTTTTGGTCTCGACCTCTAAAGGTCTTGGTCTTGTTTGGGACTCGACCTCTAAAGGTCTTGGTCTTGTTTGGGACTCAACCTCTAAAGGTCTTGTTTGGGTCTCGACCTCTAAAGGTCTTGATCTTGCCTTGCTCTCGACCTTTAAGGTCTTGGTCTTGTTTGGGTCTCGACCTCTGAAGGTCTTGGTCTTGTTTGGGACTCGACCTCTAAAGGTCTTGGTCTTGTTTGGGACTCGACCTCTAAAGGTCTTGGTCTTGTTTGGGACTCAACCTCTAAAGGGCTTGGTCTTGTTTGGGACTCGACCTCTAAAGGTCTTGGTCTTGTTTGGGTCTCGACCTCTAAAGGTCTTGGTCTTGTTTGGGTCTCGACCTCTAAAGGTCTTGGTCTTGTTTGGGTCTCGACCTCTAAAGGTCTTGGTCTTGTTTGGGTCTCGACCTCTAAAGGTCTTGGTCTTGTTTGGGACTCGACCTCTAAAGGTCTTGGTCTTGTTTGGGACTCGACCTCTAAAGGTCTTGGTCTTGTTTGGGTCTCGACCTCTAAAGGTCTTGTTCTTACCTTGGTCTCGACCTCTAAAGGTCTTGTTCTTACCTTGGTCTCGACCTCTAAAGGTCTTGTTCTTACCTTGGTCTCGACCTCTAAAGGTCTTGATCTTGCCTTGGTCTCGACCTCTAAAGGTCTTGGTCTTGTTTGGGTCTTTACCTCTAAAAGTCTTGGTCTTGCCTTGGTTTCGACCTCTAAAGGTCTTAGTCTTGTTTGGGTCTCGACCTCTAAAGGTCTTGGTCTTGTATTGGTCTTGCCCTTCAAATGTCATGTCTGTACTCTTTGGTCTCTGTTGATATGGTCTTGACTACAAAACTATTGATAAAGAATGCTGTAGCTTCCAGGTTGAGGAAGACGATCAGAAAGGTGATGGATCCAGTCAAAAAAGAGATGACAGCCTGTCTTGGCTAAAGGAGATGGGAATCCAGGACAAACTAGGGAAGCCTGAGTCCATCAGCATACAGATGTATCCTCCTCCAGCTCTGAAACAATCCATAGCTTTGCTCCTTATTGGTAGAAAAACTATAAACTCTGAAGGTTCCTTAACCACCTGTACAGACAGAAAGAAGGTCAGAGTCTTACCCTGGACCACAGACCAGAGTCTGCAGTGTGTGTGGAGGGGGCGCACACCTTCAACCTCATCAACTTCCTGATCAACTACCGGAGTGTTGTGGCTGCGGCCGGATCTCAGACTGGTCTGCCACCGACCCTGCTGGCCCCCACCGCCTTCAGAGGCGCTACCATGAATGTGCTGAAGGTCCAGCAATAAGATCTTACTAGTTTTTTTCCGATTCGACCCTTGATTGAGTTTTTAAAACATTTTGCTTCCAAAAATGTTTTCTGGTACCTTGTTAATGTCTGTTTGATGGACTTAACACTTTTATAGAAGAAAATGAACCATAAAACAGACAGATTTTTAAACTCCAGATAAATATTTGTGTGTTTTCCAGGGCCGCAGTGTGAATGTGAAGAACTTGGTGGATTATAGCTACCACAACATTAGCAGCCTGGAGCTCACAGGTACACAACCAAAATGTACATTTATGCACCAAACAAAACAGGAACAGAATGAAAACACAGCAAAATCGGGAGATGTTGATATATATTGAGTGTTTTTATGGTGGCTGTTATAAAGTCTATTAGCTGCCAGTAAGGATCTGTGACAACACTCCTTTGTGCACCGAGGGTGCATCAATATTTCACTGAAGGATGACAGAGACTTTGTCCCTAGAGACTTTAGTTTTACCTGTGTCCTGTCTTCCACCATCTGGACTGTCCAGGGGCATTCTGGTTCAGAACTGGCCTACTGAGCAGCGTAGCTAGCCTTTTAGCTCCAGATGCCACTATAGAGTAAGGCAGGTCTTTAGGAGCGCCCCCTGCTGTTAAGGAGCAACATCATATTTGCTCCAGTTTATTGTTCAGATATAAGTCAATGGTTCTAAAGACCGTAACATTCAGGGTCCACTGGGTCGTCCTCGCCAGTCGAGTCAGTTGTTGATGTAGAAATGGGGAGAGGATGCAAATGTCTGAGTTAGACAGGAGCTGTGCTCACATGCTGAGGGTAGTGAGTGAGGAAAATGGTGGTCCAGTCCTCAGACTACCTTTAGCACTGGTTAGGGAGTCATTGCAGCAGACAGATGATGGCGTCATCCACCTCAGTACCAGGCTGGTAGGCGAAGTGCTAGGGACTCCTGGGGTGGGCAGAGGGACAAAGGCGGATTGAAGGAGTGGCCCTCTTGGGTCAAAAGAAGCCGGGCATACCCTGTACAATATTTTCAAACGTTGTACTCAGCTACAACTCAGCTACTTAGCGCCAAGAGATGATGTTGATCGTACTCATCAGTCTGCAAGGAGAAGAACTTCCTTATTTGCACATGAGGAATGCGGGGGGTTCTAGTAAATTTGCTCGTAGACGCTTGTATCTCTGCCTCTAAAGCAGAATTTGAAAAGGAACACTTCGCGAGGGCCGACTGAATTTGCAATGGGTTGAATCTCTCCTGACCTTACGATTCCTGATCGGGAAGTGGTGGTGAGAGGCTAGTTGCCCCTTGTTAACTGCTGCATAGCAACTACAGGACGCACGATCAGGCTGAAACTTGGCCCAATCCAAAATATTCTCGCACAACCGGAGAATCGGCCTCAAAAGGGCAAATACTTGATAAGGGAGTGTGCATTAAAGCTATCACTCCTCTACATCGCAGGGTTGGGCTGAAGTCCAACCGGACTTGAAACCTTTGGCCGATTTTCCAGGCAAGTCCTAACAGACAAAGACCCGGGACGGAAGTCTGTCAATGGGCCTGGGAGTCCCAGAGTAGTTGGAGGAGAGTTTGGGGAGATGAAATATGGAATTCCATAAGATCTGGTCTGGGATAAAAGAAAAAGACCAGAAACGGGACATCATGACTAGCGATTTCCCAATCCGACATTGATATCAGTTATTGGTCCGATATTAGAATACAAACTAATATCGGATTTTATTGGCCAGCATCTGAAATAGCTGATAGTGTTGAGCAATTAGAAACATTCTGCTTCTGTTAAGTTATTGTAACCCATTGGGTAATTTTACAGGGTCAGTTTTTTCATACCTTTTGTTTTACTGGTTTGAGTAATACTACAACAGTAGCAGCCATTCAAAATGGCCCTTCCCACTGAAACGCCAGCCGAATGGCAGCCAACACCCAGCAAAATCACCTCTGTGAACCCAAAATATTTTTTTTACTGTGACCCACCCTTTCACTGAATTACAGGGTCTGACCAGGAGATAGCGCTTCTCTTTAGATCTTAAAGGAATAGTACACCCAAAACATGATTAGCCTTCATTTTCTACTCACCCCCATGCTGAACAACACTCTGGAGTACTTTTTTTATATCTCAAATGCATCTGGAGATCTGGGAGGCTTCTTGCTGTCTGCTGACATTCAAATAATGGAGGTCTATGGCGCCCGAGGCAGAAAGGTCCATAAAAGTCCACAAAAAACGTGTCAATATTCCTCCATACTGCTCGTCCAATGTATTCCAAGTGTCCTGAGTGGGTAGCGTCCAGAATGTACTCGAAACGAAGTCATTTAGAATGTTTTTAGAGCATAAACAGTAGTGTATAGGATTTCCTGAAAGCGCGTTCACGAGGCTACGGAAACCGCGGCAGACCAAACCAGATGAAAGTGCGCATTCAGCGTCTGCTCTGCCGATAATGCAAGCGTAGAAGAAGAAATGTGCTGTTTACCTGTGCAAAGAAAGAAACAACGAAAGAAAAATGTCTGAGGACTTCAGTGTTGAGGAAGAGCATGAGTTCTTTGCTGAGCTGAATGCGCACTTTCATCTGGTTTGGTCTGCCGCGGTTTCCGTAGACTCGTGAACTCGCAGGCGCGCGCTTTCAGGAAATCCTATACACTACTGTTTATGCTCTAAAAACATTCTAAATGACTTCGTTTCGAGTAAATTATGGACGCTACCCACTCAGGACACTTGGAATACATTGGACGAGCAGTATGGAGGAATATTGACACGTTTTTTGTGGACTTTTATGGACCTTTCTGCCTCGGGCGCCATAGACCTCCATTATTTGAATGTCAGCAGACAGCAAGAAGCCTCCCAGATCTCCAGATGCATTTGAGATATAAAAAAAGTACTCCAGAGTGTTGTTCAGCATGGGGGGGAGTAGAAAATGACGGCTAATCATGTTTTGGGTGTACTATTCCTTTAATGTCCGAAAATCATAACAGAAAGAATATTTTAGTACAAAAATTTATATTTAAAAAGGAATTGAAGGGGACCAACCAAGAGACAGCCAGTGGCCTGCCAGGGACCAGCCAAGAACCAACCAAGGGCCCATCAAGGAAGCGGGGAAATTTTGAATGGCTACTACTGTATAAGCTGATATAGTTTCGGGTCAATATCGGTATATGCCAATTCTCAAAGCTGTGATACCGGTGTCGTATGGGAAATGGAAAAAGTTGTATCCCTGATCATGACATCATTGGCTGTGATATAACTGGCATAAACCAAGTGATCTAAAGGTCTTTCCTCCCTTTAGGACCCATCCTCCCTTCTTCTCTTCATGCCATCACAACTCTTCTTCAAACTGCACAAAAAGGCAACTTCTCTGCCGCTCTTTACACCCACACGCCGACTGCTGTCATGAACATAAAGACATGTGAGGCTCAGGTAAGATGTTTATAGATTCAAATGAATGAACACCTTCATTAGAAAAATATCGAATCAGGGCGGAACAGATTCAGAGACAGCATTTCAAAGTTCTTCACATGACGTTTGGTAAGAAAAGACAAAGTAAACCGCTGTTGCATCATAAAGACAAGTTTCTTCTGATTTAAGAGCCACACTTTGTTGACCTGGGTTGTTGGAGTCATGATGAGGCTGCGATCATTGGAAGGAGAGGATCCTAGAGACTGATGTCCTGTCTCTCTGCTCAGCGAAGGCTCTTCCATAGACATACATAGACGCCTCATTACATGTTGTCGGCAGCGAGGCAGACGGCGCTACAGGGCAGCCATCTTGGGTCAGACCACAGTTCAAACAGCTGGGTCAGAATGTATAGGAGGCGCCTTAGATCTGATTTTAATCACAAGGAAGATGAGTCAGAGATGATATCACAATAATCTCTTACATGTCAGAGACCCCTAAAAGACCAAAACACATTTTATTATGACCTTTCAGTCAGATTACACACAAACTACAAAAAATCTAAATACCATATTTCCCAGACTATAAACCGCTACTTTTTTTTCTCACTCTTTGAACCTTGCGGGTTATAAGAAGGTGCGGCTTTTTCTTAACCCCCAGAGGGGGAAGAGAATAAGGGGCTAATTTCCATGTAACACAGGAATGTGCTAGTAGCACGCACGACGGAGAACAAATGTGCCGAATTCACACATTTTTACATATATTTTCTGAATCAAAGCTGCCGAACCAATGAAGAGACTGGGTTCAACTCCTGCAGAGCTGAGATAAAGAGCTGATGAAGCTCCATCTTTCATCAGAAGCTCTTACTGCTGTGAGCTAACAAGCGAACAGGAGCTAGCGTTCTTCTTCGTCCCAGGGGCCCCTCGCAGATTTGGTGGGAGACAGTTCAATAGATATCAGTTGCTTATAGGCTGGTGTGGCTTTTACTGTAGCAGCCATTCAAAATGGCCCTTCCCAGTCAAAAGCCAGCCAATTGGCAGCATACTCCCCTCCAACTTCCAGGAACTGGCCTTCTCATGGGCGTGCAGGTTTTTTTAACTCTGACTCCACCCTTTCACTGAATTACAGGGTCTGACCAGGAGATGACCTCTAACTTTTGATCCTAATGTCCACACAGCATCACAGAATATTTTAAATGTTTGAAAAGATATTTTAGGGGACCAGCCAAGGACCCATTTTACACAAGAAAGGAAGATTGGATATAGGTCTATAATTGACCAAGTCATCTGGGTCAAGAGACGGTTTCTTAAGCAGAGGTTTAATTACAGCAACCTTAAAAGCTTTAGGTACATATCCCTGTAACAGAGATAGATTAATCACATCTAAAATGGTGGAGGAGATCAAAGGGAATACCTCCTTAAATAACCTGGTTGGAACTGGATCTAACATACAAGTTGAAGGCTTAGATGAAGACAATAATTTTGCTAATTCACAGAGTTCAACTGGATCAAAGCAGTCTAAACCCGGTTCAGATTCCATGACTACCTCAGATACAATAACGGATCACCAGCCTGTTTTCCAGTGTAGTCCTGTTTCTCTGACTGTGACTAACTGGATGTGCTCTCTTCATCCTCTGACATGGGAGCTGGCTCGGAGCTCGTCTGCCTGGCTGTGTGTTTCCTGGACGGGGCCGCCTGTGGAGCTGGTTGACAGTTGCCTTTTGTATCTATGCTTCTTTTTCTATGTCTGCTTCTGTCTCCTTGAACCCCAGTGGGCCTCAGCAGATGGCCGCTCACACTGAGCCTGGTTCTGCTGGAGGTTTCTTCCTGTTCAAAGGGAGTTTTTCCTCTCCACTGTCGCTACAAGCATGCTTAGTGTGAGGGATTGCTGAAGAGTCAATGAGTCGATGCAATCAGCTGGTTTTCCTTAGATAGAAAACTTTGAATCAATCTGACTGGATGATCTGGTTGAACTGGAAAGTTCCTTGAGATGACATGATGTGAATTGGAGCTATAGAAATAAACTGAATTTAATTGAAATTAAATTAGAGTGAAACCTTCTTTTGGGGGAGGAGAACTCTGTTAAAGTAATCCTGAAGGTTATTAGAAAGTGGTCAGAGAGGACAGGGTTGTGAGGAAATACTGTTATTTCTTCACATTCTATGCCGTATGTCAGCACTAGGGCTGGGTACCGAACTTCGGTACTTTTATGGTACCGACCGAAATGCTTCGGTTCTACAGAGTATCGAAACATGCCTCGTCTTTCGGTACCAAGTTTCGGTGATTGGCTGGAACACTTAACGTGATTGCGTCATCCAGGAAAAATCCACAGGTGGTCCCGCCTACAGCCAGGGTTCATGTGTATCTGTTGTGAACTGGTTGCGAGCGTCATGGAACCCCTTTAAAATGCCCCCCAGGTCAAAAGTGTGGCTTCACTTTATTAAGACTGATGCCAATAGTGCGCAATGCAATACATCGGCACGGAAACAATTTAAGAGCAGAAAGTTGCTCGGTGTTTGACAGCAAGAAGAGCGGACCGCAGCAATCCTCCTCTCAGCAGCCCGTGGGCGGAGCAAAGCCAGAGCGGAGTGAATCAGGCTGCTTTCACACCGGACGCAGCAGGAGCAGCAAAATCACGTCTGCTGCTTCCTTTTCGCTGCTTGTACCAGCTTCTGACGCGCGGCTGAAGCAGCTTTGCTACTCTGGCTGCGCGGTCGATAAGTGGCTCTGACGCGCGTTGGGCGGAGCTACTCTATCCTTTATTTGCCTTGCAGCTGTATTTGCTGTGATCAGTGGGAATAAAGTAGTTTTATTATGTTTTTAAGTGAGAAAATCCACCTGAAAACTTAATCAGTGCAGTCAGTTCATCCAGATTACAATATTTCTGTGGGAGCCGCTCAGACCCCCCCATACCAGCGGTGCGCTGTCAGTAGGATCCCATTCAACAGGCTTGTTTGTCAGACATGGTAATTTTTCTAAAGGAAAACTGCTAAGTAAAAAGGTCCTCACAATGTAACAGTGAATATTAGACACTGAAATTTTTTTATGTAAGAGGAAAAATGTAAATGGAAAAATTAGAGCTAAAAAAAAAACTCAAGATTTGTACTTTATTATGTTGTGTAATTTTCTTTTTCTTCGAATTGATATTATAAAACTGGTATCGAAAAAACTATCGTTCAGGAACCGGTATCAAAGTGAACGTATCGGTATTGGTACCGGAACCGAAAAATTTTGAACAATACCCAGCCCTAGTCAGCACAAGATCCAAAGTATGAAGATGAGAATGTGTGGGACTATTGACATTTTGAACAAAGCCAATAGTGTCTAAGATAGCATTAAAGGCTGCTCTTAAGCTATCGCCTTCAATGTCAGCATGGATGTTAAAATCTCCCACTATGATGACCCTGTCAGTATTTAATACCAAATCAGAAAAGAACTCTGAAAACTCATCTAAACATTCAGAGTAAGGACCTGGTGGACGATACAAAGTTACAAAAAGAAGAGGTTTTCTTGCCTTGAAATTTGGATCAGGGAAACTAAGGGTTAAATGTTTCAAAGAGTTGTAAGTATTAAAGGGGAACACCGTTTTTTTTACATTAGGCACTTGATTTTATGTCATTCCATCATGTTCTAATCACCCATATTAGTTCTGTGTCATTTGGAGCCGTTCTGAATATATTAGGTTTTGTAATCCAAGTAACGTCTTCCTATGGGCAACAACTTGAAGGCACAAACTAAACTGTTCATCATTTATTCTTTATGGTACGCCAGCATTCAGAACATGGAGGCCAATCACTGTCCCCCAGACATCCGCCGTTATATTTTGTATGTTTATAATTTTTTTAAACAAAGTGGCGCGCGGATGACATCATACATGGAGTCATAACAGGCAGACGGGCAACAGGCGGCTACGCTCTACCCCTTCTATTCATTCCAGCTAATCTGAATCGTTCAATTCCATTTGGAGAGCGAGATCATCTGTAGTAGCAGCACTAGACATCTTCCAGGCATGTGAGGAAAACTAGCAGAATAATCCTCTTGCTGCAGCCAGGTTTCTGTAAGGCAACACAAGTCAATGTGATTATCACAATCCAGTCATTAACTAGCAGACTTTTAGAGGAAAGAGATCTTATGTTAAACAGACCACATTTAATCCCTTTAACTTTTTCCCCAATTGGAGTTATTTTTATTTTTATTAGATTATCATGATTTAGTCCTTTGGGAATCTTTTTTAATTTATTAGATTTTGGTTGTGGGCAAGACACTGGATGGAGTAAAGAGTGGGTAACAGTAGAGAAGCTGCAGAGATGTGTGTTAAACTACGACTTAGCTTCCTGGACTGCACCCTGGGTGCTCAGGGTTTTGGAGGACTAATTTATTCTAATAGAACTGCAGGTAAATAAACTCGCCTCCCTGCCAGGAACTTTGCGTGTTGCTAATGTTTACTGCCGCTATTCACTGCTTCTGCCATCTTCGCTGCAACTCGTTCATGTAACTGTGTCCCCTTTTGAGAACAAACTTCTCCCTCACCTGTAGTTATGATGCTGTTTGCTGTTTTGTGTGTTGCAGCAAAATCCCTGAGAGTAATACTGCAGCTACAGAAACGTCGCAGAGCAAAAAAAGGGCCGTTATAAAAAAAATTGATAAAAAAATTTGAATTCATTCATTAAATCTTTTTTTTTTGCCCAGGCCTAGCACTGCTATAAATTGTCTCCTCAGTTTTTCTCTGGGCTGAATTGAATTTTATTGATTTATTTTCTTTTTCGCTTCCCGTTATTTTCTACAGTGTAGCAGCACAACAGGAAACGTGACTCATTGCGGTCTTCCTCCTGCTTCCATCGATCACCTCCAGCGGCCTCCCACTCTGGGAAAAACCGCTCTGACCCACATAGCGATGGAGGACCACGCCTACACCTGGAAGAGCAGCTGAAACAGAGACACTGCATTTATTTTTATAGATTTTATCACAATCAAGCATGTTTGCTGTTTATTTTTTAGAATGTATTGACAATAAATCCTATTTAAGCAAATGATTTTATCCATTGTTTTTGTATAATACACACATCTACTAATAGTCTATTAAATAACATTATTATGTAGCTTTTAAATATTTTATTTTAATTTAAAACTAAATGTGAGGCTATGAATTTTTTCCTTTTAATGATCTCACATAATTTTTTGAAGTTAAGTTGTTTAAGATTAAAAGTAAATGAATGTTTTGTATTCTTTTAATACTAAAGCAGAGATTTTTCCAATACAATAAACTCTAATTTATCACTGCAGGTTATTCAACATTTATTTCTGAAAATAATTATTGGCTAAGCTCGGAATCTAATGGACCTCATTTGATGTGAACAGATTTGACATTAAATACCAGTTTTAGCAAAAACTGATAAAAAAACTACATATTTCTGATTGTATCACATGGTTCTTTTATTCTATGTTGAGGATCATTAGCATGGATAATGAAGTCTCCCACGATAATTTTACAGTCAAACACATATTGCATTTGTGGTCATTAAAACCACTGAATGGGTTTGTTTTGGACCCAACAATAAAAGCCGGTGTACGGCAGCCTCCCTTCTGTCACTGAGCACCACAGCAGCTGTGGCTACAATGGAGCTGCTCACCATCGGTGTATGAATGAGTTCTGATGCAACATTGCTAAAATAAAAATCTGTGATCAAAGCCTGACCACTGAATTACCGTCACACCCAAACCCCCCTGTTGAGGCTGAGACAAAGGTTCCAGAAATTTCCAGCTTCCCCCAGACATCACTTCACTGAGATGCCAATCAACAGAAGAAGAAGCTGTGATGCAGCAGGACCAACCCCCGACGTCATTCATCCTTAAAGTCGTAGGGAAGCGGCTGTTCCAACCGTTGCATTTCCGAATTCTCCCGAGTGGTGCCCGACTTTACACGGGTGAATAAAGAGAATGTGATTGGTAAATTATCAAAGGGGTGGGATGTTTGTGGTGGAAGGTTTGCAAGCAAGTTTGGTTGTGGCCGGTTTGTCGGAAGCATCTTGCTAACCAGTTAGCAACTTAGTGATAGTAGATTCCCAATGGGAAATTCCATTGGGACCAAGTAGCACTAAATTGGTGACTTAAAGCCAATTTATGCTTCTGATGCATAGCCTCTGCAACTGTCACATCTGTCACTGTGGGCAACCGTGCCCCGCGCAGAGATTCTGCAACCGTCGTCGCACACCTCAAAAAAATCCTGACTACGTGTTGGACGGTCACAAACCCAAACAGACCTCAAGTTTAAGTGTAAAGACAAAAAGCAGCTGTGATTGGTCCTTGGCTTGCCTTTCCGCCTGTTTGTGTGGTCGTCCTTCTCAATTCGGTGCCGGAGCCCCCTCTTTGTCTCAGTCTCCTTTAAAAGCCCTCTCTGTTCAGTTCCCCTTTGCTGCGTCCTCGTCAAACACCGTCTACATGCTCCAACTCCTCTCTGTGCCTTCCTCGTTATGTTTGTGATTCCCCTGATGTCCCCATGGTTTCTGGTACGTTAGACGTGTTTTCATGTTTTTGATTTTTGGACTTCTGGTTTCATGTTTGTTTGGACTTTGTTTTCCTTTTGGATTTCTGGATAACCAGCCTCTGATTTCTGTCAAGTCATTATTAAATCCACAACAGATTCACCTGTGCCTCTCTGCCTCTGCTTTTGGGTCAACTCACCATAGTCAAATCGTGACACTGTGCTGTGTGCCACAGGTTATCGCCAACCCAGATCTAATAAGGACTTTCTTCAAGAGTTCTTAGAGTTTTTGTCTGAGTTTCTCCCAAAACTTGATAAGCTGCTGATTTGTGGAGACTTTAATATTCATGTTTGTTGCGCAGCAAATCAACTGGCCAACGAATTCAAAGGCCTTTTAGTCTCCTTTGATTCTCACTCAATCTGTTAATGCACCAACACATGAGTATGGGCACACACTTGACCTTGTCATCTCTCATGGGCTTTCAGTAATAGTCAACACTGCTATCTCAGATCACCTCCCTGTTGTTTTCGACTTTGCCCTACTGTCCTGTCTGATGCCTCCACTGCAACCTGCGAGGAGTTTGTGTCCTTTTTCACTGATAAAGTAGAAACTGTCAGGCAGAATATCTGTAATAGTGATATGCCTTCTGATGATGTCTGCGCTCCTCCGGCACAGACTGCTGCATTCGAGCGGTTTGAGACCATTTCTTTGCTTTCTTTTACTAAGGTCTTTAGTGGCATGAAACCCGCAAACTGTCCCTTAGATATTATTCCAGCCAAGTTTTTGAAGGAGGTTCTGAGCTCTGTTGGGCCAAGTCTGCTTGTTTTTATAAACACTTGTCTTAGCTCAGGGTCTGTTCCAGCTGCCTTCAAGCCTGCTATGGTTCGGCCCCTCATAAAAAAACGTATCTTGACCCCTCTGTACTCTCCAATTTTAGACATGTCTCCCACTTGCCTTTTCTTTCTAAGGTTTTAGAAAAAGTTCTTTTTATTCAATTACAGACATTTCTGGAGATCAATTCTGTTTTTGAGAAATTTCAGTCTGGTTTTAGACCCCGACATAGCACCGAGTGAGCACTGTTAAAGGTGCACAATGATATTGCCCTGTCTGTGGAGGCTGGGAATCCTGCTGTGCTGGTACTGCTGGACCTCTCAGCAGCCTTTGAGACAGTCCACCATGCAGTCCTTGTATCTCGCCTAGAGCACATCGGCATCTGTGGCGCCGCTCTCCAGTGGTTTAGGTCATACCTGGCAAACAGGAGTTTTTCTGTCGCGATTGGTGACCACTGCTCCTCAAAGGCATCACTGCCCTGTGGGGTGCCACAGGGATCTATTCTCGGACCCCATTTTGTTTTCTTTATATGCTACCTCTGGGTTCAATTATAAAAAAAACACAACCTGTCTTTTCACTTATATGCCAACGACTTGCAGATATATTTGCCCTTGAAACCAAATGAAAAAACTGCACTCACTAAGCTACTGACACTGCATGAAAAGTGGGATTTTCGTCAATATGCGGCACTGTAGATTGTCGTGGAACTTCAGGTTAGCGGCAGTTTACGACAATTTGCAGGCTTCGCCGAAAACTCCCGTAAATTGTCATAAATTGACGTTGACTTTCTTAGGCAGTGTTCCCCCCATGCCTCCCCCCCATGGAATTCTAGGGGAGGCTTTAACATGTAAATGAACATGCTGTGAGCTATACAAATGCAAACCAGGGTTGCAGGGGGGGTTTTACCCCAAGTGACATTTTTCTAAAAGGTAAGAAAATCTCTGATACAAAGAGATCAGGCTCAGTATAGCCTCTTACATTTTAGCTTGAATTGATTTATTTAATTAAAGTATAGAGACCAAAACAGATCTTTAGCTGACAGAACAATACATTTAGAGCAGTAATTATTTTAAAAAAAATTTGCATTTAAGATAAAAAATAAAATGTTGTCTGTCAATATGCTCAATTCACAATTACTTAAGTGGAAAAGTTTCAAGAAATGAGTCTGAGATGATTCACTTTATAACATGGCGCATTATCCTGTTGGAAGTAGCCATCAGAAGATTGGTACACTGTGGTCATAAGGTCTGGCCAGGTCAAGATCCGCAATTGCAAACGCACCAAACAGGAAAAAGAACATCGACAAATTCCGGTTCGTCAAATTAAAATATAGCAGCAACAGATCGGTGACTAGAAATTATAGCACAATTCTTATATATTAAAAAAAAAAAAAAAACTAACACCGTTTATTTAAATGATTGGATCCAAACTATTGGTTATTCACCAACGAGGAAGCAGATTTCTCATCGCCATCAAAATATTTATTTTATACCGAGGGACTTAAACTTTAATCAAATCCATTCAAAAGAAACTTCTTATTACAGGAATGAAAAGAGATGCTGAGTTTGGGAGTAGAGAACAAGTTCATTCAAAAAAAAGCAGTTTTGAATTATCCTTATCCCCGTTACAAAAATCTACAAATATATATATATATATATATATATATATATATATATATTTGGGCAGAAACTGAACATATGCTGGATGATGGTGGGATTTTTTTAATATGTCATATTAAATTAAGCGCTCACAGGGTTCATACAGGAATGAGTGACTCTAATTTAATGCTATTAGAAATGATTTTAATGCCATCAACAAGAACCATGTACAAAGGTTATTAGTGTACATGAAATATGGAGCTAAGCACAGTTCCATGACTCCTGTATGTATGTAAACACACACACACACACATATATACGTATATATATATCCTCTAGCTTTTTCTCCGCCTGGAGCGATATAATATATCTGACGAAATTGTTTATATAAGCATTTTTTATTAAAGAACTATAAATACTTCGATAAACATATTTAAATAATTTTAGTGCCAATTAAGGCCTTGATTTAAAAAAAAAAAGAATTATTTTTTTATTATTTTTATTGATCCGCGGAAACCCTGGTTCATCTCGCGCATGCTCTCTACGATCTCCAAGAAACTCAGAGCGGCGCTGCTGGATCCACAGTGGAGGATGTATGCTTTGCTTTGTGCAGCGGTCTGGAGCTTCTGGATTTCGGGGTAAAACTCCTCTTGGACGCGATGGCGACTCTGCATCGAACAAGACGAACTCAAAGAAGAGATGCTAGCGGTAAATATATGTTCGATTACTGCCTGCTAAGCTAAAAGCGGCCTAGCCTGAGCTACGGCTAATAGCAGCCTAGCCTAAAGCTACGGCTAATAGCAGCCTAGCCTAAAGCTACGGCTAATAACAGCCTAGCCTAAAGCTACGGCTAATAGTAGCCTTGCAAGAACAAGCTTTATTAAAGTGCATTTTTTGTGATTCACAGGAAGCAGTACGCCGTCTTCACAACTCGGAGACTACTTGCAGGCGCTATGAACCGGAGCAAGGGTAAGATTTAAAGAATATGCTTTCATTCTGCGGTAAAAGGAAATGGATACGGATAGATACCGATCATAGCTTTACATTTTGTTTTCACAGACCTCCTATTTGCTCGGAGCCATATCAGCAGGTCCAGATTTGCACGATGTTGATAAAGACGACATTGTGTGTAAGTGACTTGTTTTAATGTTTTCTCCTTCCTTGTTACCGTGACTTGCGTTTGATTTTTTATTTATACCACTCTCATTTAATTGTTTTCCAGCTGCCTGTAAGACGTATTTTGAGACGGTACGCAGGAGCTTCAGATATACGCAGCCAGCCAACACGCTGCGTGCGGAGGCTATCTGCTCGGAGTCGGGCCAGAAGAAAGAGGGTAAGACTTTATTATTTGGTGACTATTTTTCAGGTGCATTAATAGATGTGTTGTGTCCATACGCAGTGCGCTGATTCATTGTTTTTTTTCCAGCTGCTGAAAGCGAGGCAGAGTGTGCTAGCAGATGAGGAAGTGGAACTCTGGAAGTCCGCCTTCCTCGGCGGTGTCTCTGGATGGATTGTACGGTCGCCGCCATTTCGTAGGCCGGATCTCTCTGAACTCTGTGTTAAGCTGCAGTCCCGGTTAGAAGCGATGCCGAAGTACAGGGCCACGCACAGTAGGCGTCTGCACATCGGACCTGCCTCGGAGGGAATGCTGCCCGTTACCTCCAACCCCGAGGAAGCAAACAGACCGTTCACGGACTTGTAGTTTTTAGATACGCATGTGTTTGGATACGCGTTGTATATAGTTGTGTGTGTTTTAATAAAGCTCTTTCTTTGCATAAACAGCTTCCTGTTCATTTCCTGTATAAATTCATTCATTCATGTCCTTGATGGTAGCCAAATAATTGTGTAGTAGTGTAGGATAACATAAATACACACCATATGAATGAATAAATATTCATAAATATATATATATGTAAATATATATATATATGCCAACCAATCACGAGCGACTTTACTTGTTTAAAAAGAAGTGGTTCCGTCCAATACTCAGTAAGAAAATTAAAGCCTGGCGTGGCCACGTGTGGTTTTGCTGCCAATCACGAGCGATTTTACTTGTTTGAGAATAGTGGTTTCAGCCAATACTGAGAAGGTTATTCAAGCCAGACCTGGCCAGCCGCGCGGGTTTGCTGCATTCATATGCAACTTTTTGCACTTAAACGACAGCAAAAACGAATGCATTTTGTTTGGTTCTTCATCTATTTCAAATGTTCTCACCACAAACTCCAGCAATCTAGTCCCCCTTTTTTAAATCTCATGTCAAAAATCTTGGGGTAACCGGCAGGATCTTGAGAAGGAAATCCATGCTTTCATTAGTTCATGACTGGACTACTGCAATGCCCTTTACGTTGGCCTCAGTCAGTCATCAATTTCTCATCTCCAACTTGTGCAGAACGCTGCCACCAGATTTTTAACAAACACGTCCAGACGTGAACACATTACTCCTGTGCTGTCGTCACTCTACTGGCTTCCAGTCCGTTTTAGAATCGATTTTACACTTCTGCTTTTTTTTACTTGTCTGAGATTTTAACTTTTCGCAATTGTGGCAGAGCTTTAAGCTCCTCGGGTCAGCATCTGTTAGAGGTCGCTAGGTCAAGACTCAAACAGTGGGGCGATGGTTCTTTTGCCGTCGCTGCTCCCAGACTGTGGAACAAACTACCCCCTGACATCCGCACCGTTACTGACCTCAGCCTTTTTTTTTCAAAAAAGATCAAATCCCACTTTTTTTAATTAGCATTTAATTCTGACTGGGGTAATACTGTCTCTTAGATGTCCTCTTTCTGTGTGCTCCTTTCTATGCACCTCTGGAAGGCTTTTAATGTCCTGCAGCACTGCACCAATACAGCACTTTGAATTGTATCTGTATGATTTATATATGTTATATATTGTTTTATGGATTTGTTGTAAAACACTTTGGGTACCATTTGGCTATTGTAAAGGGCTATACAAATAAATTTGATTGGATATCACCTTTACATGCAGTAATTAAAATGCAATAGGATCACCACCAAGATAACGCTTGTAACACAATGTGCTGGAGAAGAGTCATCCAGGTCAGAGTCATTCCAAAAGAGTAAGAAATAATCCACTGGACCTTGTTTCCAATTTTGAAGACGATTCACTTCCCATCCAGGAAGCTTTTTCAGTTCAAAATGTCAGCAATGGCACCCCTCTCAAACCACCTCTTTTCTTTGAAAAAAAAGAAAGGTGGTTTGAGAGGGGGGGGTTGGATTTCACCTTTCAAAAACCTACGATGCAGCGATAGAGTTGATTCCTTCCCGCTATCATCGCAGCTCCAACCCCTTTACAGGAGAACAGAAGACCTCACCTGTTCATCCAGGCCAACAATTCCCTTTAACGACCCCCCTTTCAGAGACATAGACAGGTATGGGGCATTGCAGGCTAACAAAGAAGCCAAACGACCCCCATTCCAAAGGGGGGGACCCGTTCATCCGTTTCTATCTGCATGTTTTCTAAACTAAAACCAGGCTTTGTTGGGCTGCTGGATAAAACCTGGAACTAAACGCTATTTCTGACATTTGGAATGAAAAATCTTCCTGGATGGGAGAGAAACGTCTTCAGACTTAGAAACAAAGTCCAGAGGATTGATTTTAACTTTTTTGGAATTATTAGGTTGATTTGATGGAACCAGACTAGTATTTTTGGCTGCAGAGCCAGAGATAGGTTAGGGTTAGGATAGGTTATTGTTGTTCTGGTCGTACGTGCAGGGGGCGGAGCTAGAGGGTGGTTAATGACTGCCTAGGCCATAGCCACCTCTACCAGTAATTCACCACAACAGGAACAAGCAGTTCCCTTCTAAACCAGATGGTGGCAGCAGTGATCTTCTCCTTACGACTTTGATATTTTAATTGTTAATATATTAACCATAATCCTTCATTGAGAGACAGATGTTAAAGGAAATTAGATCTAAAATCAATCCAACAGAGTCAGTTCCAGCGTTTTCTCCTTTTATTCACCAACCACCACATCTTACATTGACAGTGAAACAGGAAGAGGAACCAGTCTGGCTCCATGAGGACCACCATGACAGAAACATTTCTGCCATTTAATGAGAGCAGAAGCTGAAAATGAGCAGAAACAGAGAAGCAGGAGGAGCTGCAGGAAATAATCCAGCTGAGAACTGAACTGTTGACTTCCTGCTGAGGACGTTTCCAAGCTCACCTCTCCACCAGCAGGACTTCACCTCCAGACTCAGTCAGGTTGGAGCTTCTTCACCAACACATTCATCCCATCAACCATCAGCCTGATGAACAGGACAGATGATCAGAGGAGCAGAGTTTCTACCTCCATCATTACGACAGGGACTGAAGATTGGGTAGAGTTTCTGAGTGAAGCAGCAGCCAGTAAAGGAGTAGATCAGAGCTGCAGCATCGACATCATAGAAGGAGACCAGACCCTCCTCATAATCCACAAACACCCCCACCTTCTGAGGACCAGACTGGAGATGGAGACGGACCCAAGGTCCAGCATAAGCATAGAACTCATTGCTATTTAACAACCCAACAGTCCAGAAACCATCCTGAGGTCTCAGTGTGATCCATCCCTTCCTGTCTATGGACTCTCTGGCTACTCCTAACATCCATCCAGTCTTTCCTTTAACCTGAACCTCAAAGTAAAATCTGCCTGAAGAGAAACTCTGACGTCCTAAAACATAAAGATAGATAGAAAATCTCTTTGGGTTTTCTGGAAGGTTCTTCCTAACGTCTCCATGTTTGACCTGTTTTCCATCATCAGACAGGATGAGGTTAGGATGAGCTGTATCAGGATCCAGAGTCACATCCACTGCAGACTGCTGGACCCTCTTCATCTTCAGCTTCTTCATCTCCTCCCTGATCTCCTCCTCCAGCTGAGCCACAGCTCTCTCCACAGTCCCCTCATATGATGGTGGATGAACTCTGACCTCTGTCCAGCTCTTGGTGGGTGGAGCAGCTTTCAGGGAGGAGGTGGAGGTGGTCTTCAGACTGGGAGAGCTGCTCCACCTCAGAGCTCCTCTTCATCAGCTCAGAGATGTCCTGTTCCAGATCTTTGATGAGGTCTTCAGCCTGTTTCTCTGCAGTTTTCTGTTTGTCTTCGATCTCCTTGATGAGCTCCTTCAGGCCTCTCTCAGCAGACTCCTTCAGAGCGGTGAAGACCTCAACACCTTCTGCTTTCTCTCTGTCTGCAGCATCTTTACTGATCTTCAGCTTCTCTTTGATCTCCTGGATCTTCACTCGTCTCTCCTGGATCATCTCCTGAACTTCAGCCTCTGTCTTCCTCAGCTCTGCCTTCTTTCCTTCAAATTCTTCTCTCAGAGGAACAAACTGGTGGTTCTTGTGGTCCAGAACAGGACAGAGCGAGCAGAGACATGTCTGGTCGGTCCTACAGAACAGCTCCAGAGGTTTATCGTGCTGCAGACACATCCTGTCCTCCAGGTTCTCCACAGGCTCCATCAGCTGATGTTTCCTCAGACGTGGAGTTGTCAGATGAGGCTCCAGGTGAGCCTGACAGAAGGAGACCAGACACACCAGGCAGGACTTCAGGGCCTTCAGTTTGGTTCCAGTGCAGGCGTCACAGAGAACTTCTGCTTTGGCAGCTTGTTGCTCTGAGCTGCTGCTGCTGATGGCTTCCTGCTGAGCTTCACGTCTGAACTGAGCAACCATCTCTTTGATGAAGGTGTTGATTTCCACCTCAGGTCTGGTCTTGAACTCCTTCTTGCATAAAGGACACTGACATCTTTCATTTCCATCCCAGTGCTGAGTGATGCAGGCTTTGCAGAAGTTGTGTCCACAGGGTGTGCTGACTGGATCAGTGAAGACATCCAGACAGATGGAGCACAGGAACGGATCCTCAGAGCGCAGGCTGCTGCCAGAAGACATGTCTGAACTCTGAGGACAGATCAGGGAAAACAACAGTTCAAACTATGGCTTTAAAGTTGCTCAATGTTCAACGTCTTCACAATCCGCCATTTTCTTCCCCTTCAGATGATCTGAGTCCAGAAGGAAAAGTCTCCAGCTTCCTGTTTGTTGTAGAAACCCAGTCAGAGTGTTTTCTGCTGCACTCACCAGGATCACAGTCTGTTGCTGAGAAGGAAAAATGAACTGAGTTGGTCTTCAGGAGGAAACAGGGAGGTTTTTCTCTACGGCAGCTCAGGCTTCACTTTGACAAAGCTTTACTTTCATTTCTGGGAAGAGACGTTTGAAACTCCTGACTCAGTGTAGCTCCTCCCATTCCCTTTGAAACAGGCGGGTTCATCCATGTGACGTAAACATGTTGGATATGAAGCCTTTTCCTTTCATTTGATCCTTTAAATCCTCAGAAGAACCGAGTTCAACCTAAAAACACAAACTTTTTAGTCCCGTAAACATCAGTCAGAGCCAGTTCATCCAGTCACATTCTGCTCCTCTCATCAACGTGATTCAGCTGCTTCTTTAGCTCCATCCTCTGCTGCCATCTGCTGGACAAAAGGAGAAGCTCATGTGGAGGTTGGAAATCTTTCACATCATGGCTTCCATCAATCACCTGGATTTAGATTTATTTCATTATTCAGCTTTAGCAAAATTTTACTAAGTTTTAGGAGGGATTTTGGAGAAAAACTAATACATTTGATTATATTTAGATAAATGTTATGATGGAGAATCAGTTTCATTATAGAGAAATAAAATTAAGTAGATTTATGACAACAAACTCTGGAATTTGGAGATTTTACATATTTTTTAGAAGAAAAATTTAAAGGCCAACATTTCTGAAAAAAATATTTTTAATGTTTTTTTCAAAATGCTTCTGTAATGCATTTGAACCACCACCTTCTACGCTTGGATCAAACTCACCCCTAAAAAGACTGAGGTCAAAGGTCAGAACTTGTAGGCGGGTTCAGCAGCGTGCTCCCAGAGATGTTTTTAATTCCATTATTTTCATCGTATTAAGAAGCAAAAACATTGTGAGTTTAGAAAAGGAAAAGAGAGTATATAGCCTCAGTGAAACAGCATTTTTTTATTACTTACAGATTAAATCAATTCTGAAATCTTCACTCTCTCATGAAAACAGGCTGAGGGACAAAAAAGACTTTTAGGATAAATTAAAACATGCTGCTGTGAACAGAGGCACTGTGTCAAAAGTATACAGACTATTGCGTAATACTAAAGCAGACCATAAATATTTAATTAAGAACACTATGGGTAAAAGACATTGGCCCATTTATCACTCAGTGGAATGCAGCCTGCAAAAAAGGCACAAAAATGTCCAAATATGTTAAATATAAAATAATACAGCTCAAAATAACAAATCGAGCATAGGGTACACTGGAAAAACAATCTAGAAATAAGTAAAAAGGTCTTAAATTAAGTGTATTTACCATTAGTTTGAGCAGGCAAATGATTGGAATGAGTATATTTACTCTTTAAGATAATTAGATAAAATGCGCTTTAAGACAATGCAATCGTTTCTTATTTTAACTGTTGTTACATTGGTAAAATGCCTAATTTACCTCCTCAATCCAAGAACAAATGCACTTATTTTATGAAAAAATTGTCACAATTTCAGAAGAGGCCAGAACCCAACACTCAGCCAAACACGAGTTCGAGTTTTCCAGTCCAGGGTCATGAGTTTTGCAATTCAGCATACAGGTGCTGGTCATAAAATTAGAATATCATGAAAAAGTAGATTGATTTCAGTAATTCCATTTAAAAAGTGAAACTTGTATATTATATTCATACATTACATACAAACTCATATATTTCAGATGTTTATTTTGTTTAATTTTGATGATTACAAATGACAACAAATGAAAATCTCAAATTCATCATATCAGAAAATTAGAATATTACTGAAGACCAATAAAAACAAAGGATTTATAGAAATGTTGGCCAACTGAAAAGTATGAACATGAAAAGTATGAGCATGTACAGCACTCAGTATTTAGTTGGGCCTCCTTTGGCCTGTATTACTGCAGCAATGCGGCGTGGCATGGAGTCGATCAGTCTGTGGCACTGCTCAGGTGTTATGATAGCCCAGGTTGCTCTAATAGTGGCTTTTAGCTCTTCTGAATTGTTGGGTCTGGTGTATTGCATCTTCTTCTTCACAATACCCCATAGATTTTCTATGGGGTTAAGGTCAGGAGAGTTTGCTGGCCAATTAAGAACAGGGATACCATGGTCCTTCAACCAGGTACTGGTAGCTTTGGCACTGTGTGCAGGTGCCAAGTCCTGTTGGAAAATGAAATCTGCATCTCCAAAAAGTTGGTCAGCTGCAGGAAGCATGAAGTGCTCTAAAACTTCCTGGTATGTGGCTGCGTTGACCCTGGACCTCAGAAAACACAATGGACCAACACCAGCAGATGACATGGCACCCCAAACCATCACTGACTGTGGAAACTTTACACTGGACTTCAAGCAACGTGGATGAAGTGCCTCTCTTCTTTTCCTCCAGACTCTGGGACCTTGATTTCCAAAGGAAATGCAAAATTTACTTTCATCAGAGAACATGACTTTGGACCACTCACCAGCAGTCCAGTCCTGTTTCTCTTTAGCCCAGGCAAGACGCTTCTGACGCTGTCTGTGGTTCAAGAGTGGCTTGACACAAGGAATGCGACAGCAGAAACCCATGTCTTTCATACGTCTGTGTGTGGTGGTTCTTGAAGCACTCACTCCAGCTGCAGTCCACTCTTTGTGAATCTCCCCCACATTTTTGAATGGGTTTTGTTTCACAATCCTCTCCAGGGTGCGGTTATCTCTCTTGCTTGTACACTTTTTTCGACCACATCTTTTCCTTCCCTTCGCCTCTCTATTAATGTGCTTGGACACTGAGCTCTGTGAACAGCCAGCCTCTTTAGCGATGACCTTTTGTGTCTTGCCCTCCTTGTGCAAGGTGTCGATGGTCGTCTTTTGGACAACTGTCAAGTCAGCAGTCTTCCCCATGATTGTGTAGCCTATAGAACTAGACTGAAAGACCATTTAAAGGCTTTTGCAGGTGGTTTGAGTTAATTAACTGATTAGAGTGTGGCACCAGGGGCCATCAATTTTGAACCTTTTCACAATATTCTAATTTTCTGATATGATGAATTTGAGATTTTCATTTGTTGTCATTTGTAATCATCAAAATTAAACAAAATAAACATCTGAAATATATGAGTTTGTATGTAATGTATGAATATAATATACAAGTTTCACTTTTTAAATGGAATTACTGAAATCAATCCACTTTTTCATGATATTCTAATTTTATGACCAGCACCTGTAAATCAGACAGAATAGAACTCACTCAATGGTAATGATGGGTCTGACGACACTGAAACCTCGGCGCATGCGCCCAGCAAACAAGGTGAAGCCCCGTGTCGGTGCGCGTATCTCTTTAAGGAAAACCACGTGACCGATACACTTCCTGTGTCGTTTGATTGTGAACGCGCCAAACTGTATTTATAAACAGAAAACGTATCGACACGTTTGTGGGTTTTGTTGGATGGAGATAGTTTGAGTTGTTTTCTTTGCATCGGTTTTTGGCTTGTCATCGAAAACTATGGATCAACCAAGGAAGAGGAAGTTTTCTCCCGTGTGGGATCATTTTGATCTTATCACTGAGAATAAGGTAAATTATTAATCCGTTCTCGTTTCCACCATTGATCATTCTTCTGTCGGGTTATTCTAATTTCTTTCTGAAGAATATTTTAATTAGTTTACATGGATTAACTTTTATTTCTATCGTAGGTGAAATGTAGGATTTGCTCCCAGGTGCTGTCTTACTGTAACCGGAGCACTTCCACAATGCTGAGGCATTACCATGCCCGGCATGAGAAGGAAGAACGAGTTAATACTCCCGTGATCAGCCCTGGTGTTTCCAGAAAGCAGGCGATTGATGAGGCTATAATGAATATGATCATTACAGACTGTCAGCCGCTTAGCTTGTTCAGAGAGCTGGTCCAACTCCTTGAGCCCTCATATGTTCTGCCATGCAGGAAGGTACGAGAAACAAACTGTTATACATGTTAACAAAGTATATGCATGTTATGTGATATCATTCATTAATCTACTCCACTTGTGTTATTCATTTTAGGCTATAAAGACCATGATTAGCCAGAGGAATGAGAAGAAAAAGGAGCAAGTTAAAAAAGAACTGAAGAGTGCAGTTGCAGTCAGCCTAACAGCTGACATGTGGACATCCATGAACATGGAGGCTTACCTGGCTGTGACCTGTCACTATGTCAACAGTGAGAACAATACACTGTGTACATCAATGTTGGGAGTGGAACACTTCCCTCAGCAGCACACTGCTGAAAATATGGCCCAAATAAAAACTTCATGCAGGAGTTTAGCAGAGAAAGTGACATGTCTTGTCACAAATGTGACTACAAACATGGTTGCATGTGTCAAAAAACTCCAAATTAGGCATTCTTTAAATTTAACAGTTTGAAAATCATGTGACCAAATTGAGACGCTCTCTGATATCCCAAATAAAACCAGGCATATTGTAACATACTTTAGAACCAGTTCTACAGCCAAAGAGAAGCTGGAACAAGCCCAGCTACAGATGGGAGGACCAGTGAAGAAATGAATGAATGAGGTGTCAACTAGATGGAACGGCACGTATTTGTTCCATCGGTCGGTACCATCTGGAAGCGTTGGCACAATTTAAAATGTGTCATTTTGCTGCTCCTTTTGTTATCAGGCAATGTGCAACC
Source organism: Cyprinodon tularosa (assembly GCF_016077235.1). NCBI lineage: Eukaryota > Metazoa > Chordata > Actinopteri > Cyprinodontiformes > Cyprinodontidae > Cyprinodon > Cyprinodon tularosa. The sequence goes on from NW_024038327.1 coordinate 77,049, forward strand.
AAATCCTGGTCCCATTCATAATATCACTCCTGAAGCCTTTAAATGTAGATCAGGATTGGGCCTTATTCACTTCAATGTAAGAAGTCTACTGCCTAAATTGGACTTGATAAAACTGTGGTTACTCACAACGGATCCTGACATTTTGGTTTTAAGTGAAACATGGCTCAAAAAATCTGTACCAGATAATGTTATTGCTTTGGATGGTTACAAGTGTATAGAGCTGATAGAATTGGTAAGGGAGGTGGTGTAGCTATTTACATCAAAACTAAATTGTGCTCTTCTTTATCACTGGCAGTAACTCAACCAAAACAACTTTAATTACTAGCAATTAAAGTGAGTCTGACTGTAACGCTTCAGTTTACCCTAGTGGGCTGTTATAGACCACCTTCCACCAAACCAGAAGCACTATCATCCCTCTCAGATGTCTTACATAGTCTCTGTGATACTGAACTTATACTTATGGGTGACCTTAACTGGAACTGGGTCTCTCCAGCCTCAGCTAACGTCAAGAATGTATGTGATACACTTAATCTTACACAACTTATAGATAGCCCGACAAGGTTAAACTCAACAGATCACAGCAAGTCTTCATTACTGGATGTGATTCTAACCAATAAGCCCCATAAATACACGTCCACAGCGGTTTTTTGCAACGATGTCAGTGATCATTGTGCCATTGCTGTTGTGAGAGACGCAAAACTACCTAGAACCAAATCCCGCTATATTTTCAAAAGGCACTTTAAGAAATTCGATACACAAGCTTTTTTCCATGATTTATACAACAGTAGTATTGGTCAGGTTAGTTTAATACAATATGTTGAGACTGCCTGGCTATACTTCCAGAGCACTTTTTTGTAAATTTGCAATAAACATGCCCCCATAAAGAAATTTAGAATCTCTGGTAGGGATAATCCCTGGGTCACGAATGAGCTCCTGAATATGATCCAAGAAAGAAGTTCTGCTTGGGCCAAAGCAAGACTTACAAATTCCTCCTCAGACTGGATCAAATTTAGAGCTCTAAGAAATAAATGCACACTTCAGACTGGGAAAACAAAATCAGAATTTTATTTGAAGTCCATTTCAGAAAACCTTGCCCATCCAACAAAATTCTGGAAGCAGATCAAATCTTTATCAGGTTCACAGACTAAGTTACATCTGCCAGAAAGCATCATAGTAGACTCAGTTGTTATACACGACAAACAGAATATAGCTAAGCAGTTTAATGAAAACTTTGTCTCAACTAGCTCTGGTCCTGTTGCCTCTCTTTCTGATCCAGTATCCGCAAACTTAGACAGCACTGATTATCCTCTCCCATCAGCAACTCCTCAATCCAAATTTGTCCTACAACCCATTTCTATTGATGCAACTAAGAAAGCACTTATGACCATAGACCATAAAAAGTCCCCTGGGCCTGATGGATTAGACCCTTATCTCCTGAAGTTGGCGGCAGAGTTTATTGCAGAGCCTATTGCTCACATTTTTTATCTAAGTATACAATTAAACTGTATTCCAAAAATTTGGAAAGCTGCTTACGTTTTACCTCCACTAAAAGGAGGGGAGCCAACAGACCTGGATAACTATAGATCAATATCAAACCTGTCAGTACTTGCTAAAATTCTTGAATCTCAAGTCAACTCCCAACTAAAACAGTTCCTTACAGTCAACAACCTCCTGTGTGAAACTCAGTCAGGTTCAGAGCAGGTCACAGCACCATAACAGCTGCTGTGTCTGTTTTAAATGATATAATAAATGCCTTAGACAAAAAACATCATTGTGCCGCCCTTTTCCTGGATTTGTCGAAGGCATTTGATTCTGTCAACCACCAACTACTTTTAGCCAGACTCTGCAGCTTGGAATAAGTGACTCTGCCATAGAGTGGTTTTTAAACTATCTCTCAGAAAGAACACAATGTATCTACGTGGACGGACTTAAATCTGACTTTTTGGAAATGACTAAGGGAGTTCCTCAAGGCTCAATTTTGGCACCTGCCCTGTTCACTATTTTTATAAATGACATTGGAAATAACTTGAAATCTGTTAAATTTCACCTCTATGCTGATGACACCATAATATATTCAATTGCCTCTTCAGTTAACAATGCCTTGAATGATCTTCAGTCTGCTTTCCATCAACTTCAGCTCTCCCTAAATCAGCTGAAGTTGGTCCTAAATGTAAAAAAGACTAAATTTATGACATTCTCTAAAGCTCGCTTCCAAAACTCACAGCATCACGGCATTAAGACCTTAAGTGGAGAAGCAATTGAGATTGTGTCCTGTTAAAAGTACCTGGGTATCTGGATAGACGACAAATTGTCTTTCACAACACATTTAAATAATATGTTAAAAAAGCTGAAAGCCCTGCTCGGTTTTTACTACAGACAAAAAATCCTCTTTGATTCCCTCAGTGAGGAAAAGATGTTCAGACCTCCTTCCTTCCTGTTCTGGACTATGGAGACATCATATTTATGAATGCTGCCTCCTCGGCTCTAGTTTATCACAGTGCTTTACCTTTCATCACCAACTCTGCCTTCAGGACTCATCATTAAACTGTATGCTCTGGTTTCATGGCCCTCTCTAAGCCTCAGAAGGCAACATCATTGGCTTACTTTCATTTATAAGGCCATCCTGGGTAAACTCCCTCCATACCTGTGTCCCCTCATGTCTGTAGCTAACAGTGGTTACAACTCACGCTCTTCAAGTCGTGTTCTTTTCACTATTCCCAGGATCAACGCAGATCTTGGCAAAACATCATTTTCCTATGCAGCACCATGGTCGTGGCAAAATAATCAAAACTCCCTGCAATTACGGACTCTTATTCCACTACAGCATTTTAAATCACCAAATAAAACTGAACTTCCAATATTCACCACTGTTTGGCGCCAAGTAACCTTTCCTCTGATCACGTCTTGCTTGGTCTTGCAATGAATCCTGGGAAATCCAAGGATAGCGAGGATACATCAGACCCGTCCTTCAAATCAGGCTAAAAGAAGGACGCATTTTAAGGCCGCATGACGAGGACTCTTGGAATCCGACCGGACCTCGGCGCAGCGCTATGACGTCATCGGTCACTCCAATCTAACCTTCTGAGGACGCATCCCATGAATTCGAACAGAGCCAATATAATTGTTTTTTTTTTTCTTATTTTAAATGTAAACTGTCTTTTTCCAATTGGCAAAGAGTTTCACTTACTTCCTGAATTCAAGAATAAATGCTCTGATTTTAAGGAAAAATTATTTATTTAGATTTCAATTTTTTCCAGTGCAGTAACCACCTGTCATTGCCTTGTCTGTGTGTTTATATGTGTGTGTATGCGTGTGCATGTGTATATATGTCTGTATATACATGTATATGTGTGTATATGTGTAAACGAGTGTATATTTATGATAAAAAAAGGAAACATCCATCTTTTCAAACAGTTCAAGTTCAGTATCTTCCTCTTTAGTAAATCAGGGCTGTCATAGCGTCTGTTTACCAGCAGATGTCAGTGGTGGGCAATGAATGAAGCATGCAGTAATGAACCTTTAGGTGAAGCATTGGAGTGGAAGGCTCCACCTGGCCATCATTAGTGCACTTCACCCAGAACTTCATCAGCAGACCATCTAATAAATCATCAGGAAGGGAAAGCTTGGACAGAAATGGATCTTAAAGTTTACAAAGTCCAGGATCTGGAAAGTTCAACAGAAAGTCCTGATCACAGTCCCAGAGGCTTGACCCGAATTCTGAAGAACAGGGGTCACCAACGTGGTGCTTGTTGGCACTCAGGGGCCTCATGGGGGGCCTCACAGAGGCCATGTGGGGTCCTTAGAAATGCTGAGGATGTTAGAGCTTGGATGGCCCTAAATGACTGGGAATACGACTCAGGATCTCCAGAGGTCTTCAAGTCTAGTTTTTACAATAATAAATAGCAAAGCAACAGGTGGAGAAGGTAATCCAGGCTTTCATTGGATTACTGTTAATCCCCTTCATCCTGGAGTAGGTCAGTTGCTGCAGCGTGTCTCCTACTGGGAGGAGATTACTGCTTTCCTGGCTTCTCTTCTGCTGCCGGCGTGTTTTCGAGTTCATTTTAAAACCTGTTTTACTTTAAGTTCGTCACCCTCCCTGCTGGGTAGAGCTTCTCCACTGCTACCTTCCCAGCTGGTCTCTGAGGTCTGATGACCTGCAGCTGCTGGTTTCCAGTTTAAAGATGAGAGCAGATTGGCAGTCTCTAAGGGGAGGTCTGCTTTACAATTCTATTCAGTTTATTTCTATAGCTCCAATTCACATCATGTCATCTCAGGTCACTTTCCAGTTCACCAGATCATCCAGTCAGATTGATTCAAAGTTTTCTATCTAAGGAAAACCAGCTGATTGCATCGACTCATTGACTCTTCAGCAATCCCTCACACTAAGCATGCTTGTAGCGACAGTGGAGAGGAAAAACTCCCTTTGAACAGGAAGAAACCTCCAGCAGAACCAGGCTCAGTGTGAGCGGCCATCTGCTGAGGCCCACTGGGGTTCAAGGAGACAGAAGCAGACATAGAAAAAGAAGCATAGATACAAAAGGCATCTGTCAACCAGCTCCACAGGCGGCCCCGTCCAGGAAACACACAGCCAGGCAGACGAGCTCCGAGCCAGCTCCCATGTCAGAGGATGAAGAGAGCACATCCAGTTAGTCACAGTCAGAGAAACAGGACTACACTGGAAAACAGGCCAAGCTCCAACATCTAGAAACAAAGGTGTTGATGGCAGCAGCACAGCTGATATTTCTCTCCAGGATGGAGTCACAGCCAAACAGGAACAGACCAGATGAAGCTACTATGAGAAAAAGCAGAGAGAGCAGAACGTTAGAGATTGAACTAACAGATTCTGCAGAGTGGGAGAATAGAGATAGAATGAAGCAGAAAGATGAAAAAGGGGTCCCTATGTCCTCCAGCAGTCTGAGCCTATAGCAGCAGAACTATAGAGATAGATCAGGATAACCTGAGCCGCTCTAACTAGAAGCTTTATCAAAAAGGAACGTTTTAAGCCGAGCCTTAAAAGTTTTAAGTAACCCTCACGGACTAAAAAAGGCAAAAGAAATAAAAATTTTCTGTATTGGTTTTGTTTCAGCTGTTTATTCTGTTATTTTAATAAAACAAATGTTATAAATGTTATTTTTTTCAGCTGTGGTTTGTGTTAAAGTGCTTTTAATTTAAGCTACTGCTGAACTTTTTCCCTTTAGGAAATTTCCCAAGCATGCCCCCTGAGGCTGTGGGTAAACCCAGAGCTGGGTGAAAGGGCTGTTTATGTCCTGTGACCTGAGGACAGCCAGTAATCCTGCGAACAAAGACGTAGAGCGCCACTGGGTAGAGAACGCAGACGGACGGAGGGTTAAACCCTGCGCTGGTAGAGAGACGGCGAATCAGTGATGTTTCACAGAAAGCAGTCCATCTTCTGCATTCAGAGGCTACAGAAAGAAGCCACTGGCTAAGGGAGGAATACTTTGGTTTAATCAACAGGAAGCTTTTTCATCTTAGCTACGAAAACATTAGAAAAAAGCTGATTCCTGTTGGGGGAATTAAAAAAACACAGTTATCCTCCAAGTTTCCTCGGGAAGAAAAGCTCTCTGTGCCGATGGTGGGTTTGGGGATTTGAGGTTATTTCAACATGACAGAATCCAACTCATGTTTGGAAATTCCTCCGTAGATTTCGTTTAGCTCTGGATTAGTCACTGGGTCGGTTGCAGGGCTGTTATTTCACATCTGCCATTCAAAATCAGCCCTGTGCAGAGTTTGAATTAGTTCAGCTTTAGCCCTGTTGGGGATTTGCTCTGGTATGTTAAGAACCGATGAAGCAAACGACTGTAAGCTGATTGTTTTGAGAGAAAGGTACGGTCAGTACGTCCCAACAGGTTGACGATAGAGTGAAGAGTCTGAGGAGTGCTGTTATACAACCGTGGCTCTGTGAACGTTGGCGGGTAGTTCTAGCAGAGGCGGAACCGGTCCAATGTTTGATCCAAACAGCAGCTGGACTACAGGAGGATGATATTCAGCGAGCGGTTAGGGGAGCATGGTGACCTTTAGGGAATTGGTTGTGTCATTTCATCCCTCGTTACCATAGAGTCTCTATTAGTCAGAAAAATGGTCGGCCTGTGAGCCAGACGGTCAGAAAGTTCCCTTTTGATACCAACCCATTACGAAGATTGCTGATGCTGAGAAACTAGTCCATCCATTTGTTACTTCAAGCAAAAACGTAACTTAGTAATGAAAGTTGCTGGTTGCACTATGAGGCTGATGGATCTACAGTTGCTCCACCTGAACAACTTCATTGTATTTTCCAAAAATGAGCTCAAACCTCCGACAAAGCCAATCAGCATCCAGACGTCTTAAAAGGCCTCCGATCCACATCCCGTCTGCTACCTGGAGCGCAGGCGGCGGATGCGCTGTCTGACTTCATTCAGACGACCCAGTTTCCACCCCCTCCCTCCATCCCCTCCTCCACCATCGTAGCTAAAGCTTCATCAGAGCGTCATTTATCCCGGACTCTTACTGCGTTCCCTGTCTCATCTCAACCGGTCCGGCAGAAGAACGCCATGTTGAGCCTGGTTCTGTCAGAGGTTTCTTCCCAACGGGGAGTTTTTCCTCTCTACTGTCGCTTCATACTTGCTCATCTTGTACAGGTTCTTCTAATTGTCTTTTCTCTCCATGAAATTGAAATCAAACATTCCAAGAAAGTAAAATTTCAATCAGCGGTGTCAAAAGTTCACACATTAGCTACTTCAGTAGAAGTATAGATCCCGCAGTTTAAAAACACTCTGGTAAAAGTTGAAGTATCAACTTGACCTCTTTACTCCAGTAAAAGTGAAAAGTATATATATTAAATATATATATTAAAGTATAAAAGTATAAAGTAACCTTTAGAAAATCAGCCAGATGCCACTATATGAACTGAAAGCCCAATCTTTCGACTATTTCTCTAAATTCTCTGAGATAGGGCCAAGGATGAGGGAGGTCTTGTTGGTCTCCGTCTCCCGATACGCTCTCGCCTGTGTCCGACCTTTCAGACGTTTCAACATCTTTTTCTGAATCCCACATTGTAGCATGGCATAGACAATTCACGTTAGCAGTTTGAAGAAGACCTGCTGGCTTCTGATGATTTCCTTTAGCTAACCAATGAGTGTTTGCGTTCTATGACTCATCCAATCACATGACAAGAAATAAAGATTTAGAAACATTAAACCGAAGCCAAGAGTAACGAGAAACGATTGATTTAAAAATGTAAGGAAAAGAAAGTACAGATACTGGTGTGAAAATGTAATGAGTAGAAGAAGAAGTAGGAAGAAATATAAGTAATGCAGTAAAGTATAGATACCTAAAAAGTGTACTTAAGTACAGCTCTGATTTCAATTCCATTCATCCAGAAAAATCTGGATATGCTTCATTTGAAATATAGCATAGCAGGTTTCTTTCTTGTAAACTTGGAGATATATATTTATCTGTATCTGTTTTAACTTTAAATCTGCAGCTGTCCCTACTTCTCTCTGTTTAAAAACATTTATAAACATATTTAGTAATACAATGATGCCAGAAAGATATTTTTTTTAGATCTGTAGAAGCTCTGCAGTCTGATTCTGTCTGTTCAATCAGAAAACATTTTACTAATAAAGAAGAACAAAACATAAACTATGTTTTCTCATCTTCTTGCATTATATTACCAATGTGAATAAACTTATAATCTGTTGTCATTTTTAGCTGAAAAAGCTTTTTGGGGGCATGACCTCTAATTATTTTAACCAACCCGTCTCCTGAATTCTACTGAAACACATATTAAAGTAACTGCTGGTGAAATCCACTGAATCTGAGGCAGATCTTTTAGTTCTCAGGCTCCTCTCCTGTGGAACCAACTACCAGTTTTAGTCCGTGAGGCAGACACCCTGTCTACTTTTAAGGCTAGGCTTAAAACTTTCCTTTTTGATAAAGCTTATAGTTAGAGTGGCTCAGGTTATCCTGATCTATCTCTATAGTTCTGCTGCTATAGGCTTAGACTGCTGGAGGACATAGGGACCCCTTTTTCATCATTCTGCTTCATTCTATCTCTATAGTTCTGCTGCTATAGGCTTAGACTGCTGGAGGACATAGGGACCCCTTTTTCATCATCCTGCTTCATTCTATCTCTATAGTTCTGCTGCTATAGGCTCAGACTGCTGGAGGACATAGGGACCCCTTTTTCATCATCCTGCTTCATTCTATCTCTATAGTTCTGCTACTATAGGCTCAGACTGCTGGAGGACATAGGGACCCCTTTTACATCATTCTGCTTCATTCTATCTCTATAGTTCTGCTGCTATAGGCTTAGACTGATGGAGGACATAGGGACCCCTTTTTCATCATTCTGCTTCATTCTATCTCTATAGTTCTGCTGCTATAGGCTTAGACTGCTGGAGGACGTAGGGACCCCTTTTTCATCTTTCTGCTTCATTCTATCTCTATAGTTCTGCTGCTATAGGCTTAGACTGCTGGAGGACATAGGGACACCTTTTTCCTCATTCTGCTTCATTCTATCTCTATAGTTCTGCTGCTATAGGCTTAGACTGCTGGAGGACATAGGGACCCCTTTTTCATCTTTCTGCTTCATTCTATCTCTATAGTTCTGCTGCTATAGGCTTAGACTGCTGGAGGACATAGGGACCCCTTTTTCATCTTTCTGCTTCATTCTATCTCTATAGTTCTGCTGCTATAGGCTTAGACTGCAGGAGGACATAGGGACATCTTTTTCATCTTTCTGCTTCATTCTATCTCTATAGTTCTGCTGCTATAGGCTCAGACTGCTGGAGCACATAGGGACCCCTTTTTCATCATTCTGCTTCATTCTATCTCTATAGTTCTGCTGCAATAGGCTTAGACTGCTGGAGGACATAGGGACCCCTTTTTCATCATCCTGCTTCATTCTATCTCTATAGTTCTGCTGCTATAGGCTTAGACTGCTGGAGGACATAGGGACCCCTTTTTCATCATCCTGCTTCATTCTATCTCTATAGTTCTGCTGCTATAGGCTCAGACTGCTGGAGGACATAGGGACCCCTTTTTCATCTTTCTGCTTCATTCTATCTCTATAGTTCTGCTGCTATAGGCTTAGACTGCAGGAGGACATAGGGACATCTTTTTCATCTTTCTGCTTCATTCTATCTCTATAGTTCTGCTGCTATAGGCTCAGACTGCTGGAGCACATAGGGACCCCTTTTTCATCATTCTGCTTCATTCTATCTCTATAGTTCTGCTGCAATAGGCTTAGACTGCTGGAGGACATAGGGACCCCTTTTTCATCATCCTGCTTCATTCTATCTCTATAGTTCTGCTGCTATAGGCTCAGACTGCTGGAGGACATAGGGACCCCTTTTTCATCATTCTGCTTCATTCTATCTCTATAGTTCTGCTGCTATAGGCTTAGACTGCTGGAGGACATAGGGACCCCTTTTTCATCATCCTGCTTCATTCTATCTCTATAGTTCTGCTGCTATAGGCTCAGACTGCTGGAGGACATAGGGACCCCTTTTTCATCATTCTGCTTCATTCTATCTCTATAGTTCTGCTGCTATAGGCTTAGACTGCTGGAGGACATAGGGACCCCTTTTTCATCATTCTGCTTCATTCTATCTCTATAGTTCTGCTACTATAGGCTCAGACTGCTGGAGGACATAGGGACCCCTTTTTCATCATTCTGCTTCATTCTATCTCTATAGTTCTGCTGCTATAGGCTTAGACTGCTGGAGGACATAGGGACCCCTTTTTCATCATCCTGCTTCATTCTATCTCTATAGTTCTGCTGCTATAGGCTCAGACTGCTGGAGGACATAGGGACCCCTTTTACATCATTCTGCTTCATTCTATCTCTATAGTTCTGCTGCTATAGGCTTAGACTGCTGGAGGACATAGGGACCCCTTTTTCATCATTCTGCTTCATTCTATCTCTATAGTTCTGCTGCTATAGGCTTAGACTGCTGGAGGACATAGGGACCCCTTTTTCATCTTTCTGCTTCATTCTATCTCTATAGTTCTGCTGCTATAGGCTTAGACTGCTGGAGGACATAGGGGCACCTTTTTCCTCATTCTGCTTCATTCTATCTCTATAGGTATGCTGCTATAGGCTCAGACTGCTGGAGGACATAGGGACCCCTTTTTCATCTTTCTGCTTCATTCTATCTCTATAGTTCTGCTGCTATAGGCTTAGACTGCAGGAGGACATAGGGACATCTTTTTCATCTTTCTGCTTCATTCTATCTCTATAGTTCTGCTGCTATAGGCTCAGACTGCTGGAGCACATAGGGACCCCTTTTTCATCATTCTGCTTCATTCTATCTCTATAGTTCTGCTGCTATAGGCTTAGACTGCTGGAGGACATAGGGACCCCTTTTTCATCATCCTGCTTCATTCTATCTCTATAGTTCTGCTGCTATAGGCTTAGACTGCTGGAGGACATAGGGACCCCTTTTTCATCATCCTGCTTCATTCTATCTCTATAGTTCTGCTGCTATAGGCTCAGACTGCTGGAGGACATAGGGACCCCTTTTTCATCATTCTGCTTCACTCTATCTCTATAGTTCTGCTGCTATAGGCTTAGACTGCTGGAGGACATAGGGACCCCTTTTTCATCATTCTGCTTCATTCTATCTCTATAGTTCTGCTACTATAGGCTCAGACTGCTGGAGGACATAGGGACCCCTTTTACATCATTCTGCTTCATTCTATCTCTATAGTTCTGCTGCTATAGGCTTAGACTGCTGGAGGACATAGGGACCCCTTTTTCATCATTCTGCTTCATTCTATCTCTATAGTTCTGCTGCTATAGGCTTAGACTGCTGGAGGACATAGGGACACCTTTTTCCTCATTCTGCTTCATTCTATCTCTATAGTTCTGCTGCTATAGGCTCAGACTGCTGGAGGACATAGGGACCCCTTTTTCATCTTTCTGCTTCATTCTATCTCTATAGTTCTGCTGCTATAGGCTTAGACTGCAGGAGGACATAGGGACATCTTTTTCATCTTTCTGCTTCATTCTATCTCTATAGTTCTGCTGCTATAGGCTCAGACTGCTGGAGCACATAGGGACCCCTTTTTCATCATTCTGCTTCATTCTATCTCTATAGTTCTGCTGCAATAGGCTTAGACTGCTGGAGGACATAGGGACCCCTTTTTCATCATCCTGCTTCATTCTATCACCATAGTTACGCTGCTATAGGCTGAGACTGCTGGAGGACATAGGGACCCCTTTTTTCATCATTCTGCTTCATTCTATCGCCATAGTTACGCTGCTATAGGCTTAGACTGCTGGAGGACATAGGGACCCCTTTTTCATCATTCTGCTTCATTCTATCTCTATAGTTCTGCTACTATAGGCTCAGACTGCTGGAGGACATAGGGACCCCTTTTTCATCATTCTGCTTCATTCTATCTCTATAGTTCTGCTGCTATAGGCTTAGACTGCTGGAGGACATAGGGACCCCTTTTTCATCATCCTGCTTCATTCTATCGCCATAGTTACGCTGCTATAGGCTTAGACTGCTGGAGGACATAGGGACCCCTTTTTCATCATTCTGCTTCATTCTATCTCTATAGTTCTGCTACTATAGGCTTAGACTGCTGGAGGACATAGGGACCCCTTTTTCATCATTCCCGTTCATTCTATCTCTATAGTTATGCTGCTATAGGGTTAGACTGCTGGAGGACATAGGGACCCCTTTTTTCATCATTCTGCTTCATTCTATCTCTATAGTTCTGCTGCTATAGGCTCAGACTGCTGGAGGACATAGGGACCCCTTTTTCATCATTCTGCTTCATTCTATCTCTATAGTTCTGCTGCTATAGGCTCAGACTGCTGGAGGACATAGGGACCCCTTTTTCATCATTCTGCTTCATTCTATCTCTATAGTTCTGCTGCTATAGGCTTAGACTGTTGGAGGACATAGGGACCCCTTTTTCATCATTCTGTTTCATTCTATCTCTATAGTTCTGCTGCTATAGGCTCAGACTGCTGGAGGACACAGGGACCCCTTTTTCATCATTCTGCTTCATTCTATCTCTATAGTTCTGCTGCTATAGGCTCAGACTGCTGGAGGACATAGGAACCCCCTTTTCATCATTCTGCTTCATTCTATCTCTATAGTTCTGCTGCTATAGGCTCAGACTGCTGGAGGACATAGGGACCCCTTTTTCATCATTCTGCTTCATTCTATCTCTATAGTTCTGCTGCTATAGGCTCAGACTGCTGGAGGACATAGGGACCCCTTTTTTCATCATTCTGCTTCATTCTATCTCTATAGTTCTGCTGCTATAGGCTCAGACTGCTGGAGGACATAGGGACCCCTTTTTCATCATTCTGCTTCATTCTATCTCTATAGTTCTGCTGCTATAGGCTCAGACTGTTGGAGGACATAGGGACCCCTTTTTCATCATTCTGCTTCATTCTATCTCTATAGTTCTGCTGCTATAGGCTTAGACTGTTGGAGGACATAGGGACCCCTTTTTCATCATTCTGCTTCATTCTATCTCTATAGTTCTGCTGCTATAGGCTCAGACTGCTGGAGGACATAGGGACCCTTTTTTCATCATTCTGCTTCATTCTATCTCTATAGTTCTGCTGCTATAGGCTTAGACTGTTGGAGGACATAGGGACCCCTTTTTCATCATTTTTTTTTCATTCTATCTCTATAGTTCTGCTGCTATAGGCTCAGACTGCTGGAGGACATAGGGACCCCTTTTTCATCATTCTGCTTCATTCTATCTCTATTGTTCTGCTGCTATAGGCTCAGACTGCTGGAGGACATAGGGACCCCCTTTTCATCATTCTGCTTCATTCTATCTCTATAGTTCTGCTGCTATAGGCTCAGACTGCTGGAGGACATAGGGACCCCTTTTTCATCATTCTGCTTCATTCTATCTCTATAGTTCTGCTGCTATAGGCTCAGACTGTTGGAGGACATAGGGACCCCTTTTTTATCATTCTGCTTCATTCTATCTCTATAGTTCTGCTGCTATAGGCTTAGACTGTTGGAGGACATAGGGACCCCTTTTTCATCATTCTGCTTCATTCTATCTCTATAGTTCTGCTGCTATAGGCTTAGACTGCTGGAGGACATAGGGACCCCTTTTTCATCATTCTGCTTCATTCTATCTCTATAGTTCTGCTGCTATAGGCTTAGACTGTTGGAGGACATAGGGACCCCTTTTTCATCATTCTGCTTCATTCTATCTCTATAGTTCTGCTGCTATAGGCTCAGACTGCTGGAGGACATAGGGACCCCTTTTTCATCATTCTGCTTCATTCTATCTCTATAGTTCTGCTGCTATAGGCTCAGACTGCTGGAGGACATAGGGACCCCTTTTTCATCATTCTGCTTCATTCTATCTCTATAGTTCTGCTGCTATAGGCTCAGACTGCTGGAGGACATAGGGACCCCTTTTTTATCATTCTGCTTCATTCTATCTCTATAGTTCTGCTGCTATAGGCTTAGACTGTTGGAGGACATAGGGACCCCTTTTTCATCATTCTGCTTCATTCTATCTCTATAGTTCTGCTGCTATAGGCTCAGACTGCTGGAGGACATAGGGACCCCTTTTTCATCATTCTGCTTCATTCTATCTCTATAGTTCTGCTGCTATAGGCTCAGACTGCTGGAGGACATAGGGACCCCTTTTTCATCATTCTGCTTCATTCTATCTCTATAGTTCTGCTGCTATAGGCTCAGACTGCTGGAGGACATAGGGACCCCTTTTTCATCATTCTGCTTCATTCTATCTCTATAGCTCTGCTGCTATAGGCTCAGACTGCTGGAGGACATAGGGACCCCTTTTTCATCATTCTGCTTCATTCTATCTCTATAGTTCTGCTGCTATAGGCTCAGACTGCTGGAGGACATAGGGACCCCTTTTTCATCATTCTGCTTCATTCTATCTCTATAGTTCTGCTGCTATAGGCTCAGACTGCTGGAGGACATAGGGACCCCTTTTTCATCATTCTGCTTCATTCTATCTCTATAGTTCTGCTGCTATAGGCTCAGACTGCTGGAGGACATAGGGACCCCTTTTTCATCATTCTGCTTCATTCTATCTCTATAGTTCTGCTGCTATAGGCTCAGACTGCTGGAGGACATAGGGACCCCTTTTTCATCATTCTGCTTCATTCTATCTCTATAGTTCTGCTGCTATAGGCTCAGACTGCTGGAGGACATAGGGACCCCTTTTTCATCATTCTGCTTCATTCTATCTCTATAGTTCTGCTGCTATAGGCTCAGACTGCTGGAGGACATAGGGACCCCTTTTTTATCATTCTGCTTCATTCTATCTCTATAGTTCTGCTGCTATAGGCTTAGACTGTTGGAGGACATAGGGACCCCTTTTTCATCATTCTGCTTCATTCTATCTCTATAGTTCTGCTGCTATAGGCTTAGACTGCTGGAGGACATAGGGACCCCTTTTTCATCATTCTGCTTCATTCTATCTCTATAGTTCTGCTGCTATAGGCTCAGACTGCTGGAGGACATAGGGACCCCTTTTTTATCATTCTGCTTCATTCTATCTCTATAGTTCTGCTGCTATAGGCTTAGACTGTTGGAGGACATAGGGACCCCTTTTTCATCATTCTGCTTCATTCTATCTCTATAGTTCTGCTGCTATAGGCTTAGACTGCTGGAGGACATAGGGACCCCTTTTTCATCATTCTGCTTCATTCTATCTCTATAGTTCTGCTGCTATAGGCTCAGACTGCTGGAGGACATAGGGACCCCTTTTTCATCATTCTGCTTCATTCTATCTCTATAGTTCTGCTGCTATAGGCTCAGACTGCTGGAGGACATAGGGACCCCTTTTTCATCATTCTGCTTCATTCTATCTCTATAGTTCTGCTGCTATAGGCTCAGACTGCTGGAGGACATAGGGACCCCTTTTTCATCATTCTGCTTCATTCTATCTCTATAGTTCTGCTGCTATAGGCTCAGACTGCTGGAGGACATAGGGACCCCTTTTTCATCATTCTGCTTCATTCTATCTCTATAGTTCTGCTGCTATAGGCTCAGACTGCTGGAGGACATAGGGACCCCTTTTTCATCATTCTGCTTCATTCTATCTCTATAGTTCTGCTGCTATAGGCTCAGACTGCTGGAGGACATAGGGACCCCTTTTTCATCATTCTGCTTCATTCTATCTCTATAGTTCTGCTGCTATAGGCTCAGACTGCTGGAGGACATAGGGACCCCTTTTTCATCATTCTGCTTCATTCTATCTCTATAGTTCTGCTGCTATAGGCTCAGACTGCTGGAGGACATAGGGACCCCTTTTTCATCATTCTGCTTCATTCTATCTCTATAGTTCTGCTGCTATAGGCTCAGACTGCTGGAGGACATAGGGACCCCTTTTTCATCATTCTGCTTCATTCTATCTCTATAGTTCTGCTGCTATAGGCTCAGACTGCTGGAGGACATAGGGACCCCTTTTTCATCATTCTGCTTCATTCTATCTCTATAGTTCTGCTGCTATAGGCTCGGACTGCTGGAGGACATAGGGACCCCTTTTTCATCATTCTGCTTCATTCTATCTCTATAGTTCTGCTGCTATAGGCTTAGACTGCTGGAGGACATAGGGACCCCTTTTTCATCATTCTGCTTCATTCTATCTCTATAGTTCTGCTGCTATAGGCTCAGACTGCTGGAGGACATAGGGACCCCTTTTTCATCATTCTGCTTCATTCTATCTCTATAGTTCTGCTGCTATAGGCTCAGACTGCTGGAGGACATAGGGACCCCTTTTTCATCATTCTGCTTCATTCTATCTCTATAGTTCTGCTGCTATAGGCTTAGACTGCTGGAGGACATAGGGACCCCTTTTTCATCATTCTGCTTCATTCTATCTCTATAGTTCTGCTGCTATAGGCTTAGACTGCTGGAGGACATAGGGACCCCTTTTTCATCATTCTGCTTCATTCTATCTCTATAGTTCTGCTGCTATAGGCTCAGACTGCTGGAGGACATAGGGACCCCTTTTTCATCATTCTGCTTCATTCTATCTCTATAGTTCTGCTGCTATAGGCTCAGACTGCTGGAGGACATAGGGACCCCTTTTTCATCATTCTGCTTCATTCTATCTCTATAGTTCTGCTGCTATAGGCTCAGACTGCTGGAGGACATAGGGACCCCTTTTTCATCATTCTGCTTCATTCTATCTCTATAGTTCTGCTGCTATAGGCTTAGACTGCTGGAGGACATAGGGACCCCTTTTTCATCATTCTGCTTCATTCTATCTCTATAGTTCTGCTGCTATAGGCTTAGACTGCTGGAGGACATAGGGACCCCTTTTTCATCATTCTGCTTCATTCTATCTCTATAGTTCTGCTGCTATAGGCTCAGACTGCTGGAGGACATAGGGACCCCTTTTTCATCATTCTGCTTCATTCTATCTCTATAGTTCTGCTGCTATAGGCTTAGACTGCTGGAGGACATAGGGACCCCTTTTTCATCATTCTGCTTCATTCTATCTCTATAGTTCTGCTGCTATAGGCTTAGACTGCTGGAGGACATAGGGACCCCTTTTTCATCATTCTGCTTCATTCTATCTCTATAGTTCTGCTGCTATAGGCTCAGACTGCTGGAGGACATAGGGACCCCTTTTTCATCATTCTGCTTCATTCTATCTCTATAGTTCTGCTGCTATAGGCTCAGACTGCTGGAGGACATAGGGACCCCTTTTTCATCATTCTGCTTCATTCTATCTCTATAGTTCTGCTACTATAGGCTTAGACTGCTGGAGGACATAGGGACTCCTTTTTCATCATTCTGCTTCATTCTATCTCTATAGTTCTGCTGCTATAGGCTCAGACTGCTGGAGGACATAGGGACCCCTTTTTCATCATTCTGCTTCATTCTATCTCTATAGTTCTGCTACTATAGGCTCAGACTGCTGGAGGACATAGGGACCCCTTTTACATCATTCTGCTTCATTCTATCTATATAGTTCTGCTGCTATAGGCTTAGACTGCTGGAGGACATAGGGACCCCTTTTTCATCATTCTGCTTCATTCTATCTCTATAGTTCTGCTGCTATAGGCTTAGACTGCTGGAGGACATAGGGACCCCTTTTTCATCTTTCTGCTTCATTCTATCTCTATAGTTCTGCTGCTATAGGCTTAGACTGCTGGAGGACATAGGGACACCTTTTTCCTCATCCTGCTTCATTCTATCTCTATAGGTATGCTGCTATAGGCTCAGACTGCTGGAGGACATAGGGACCCCTTTTTCATCTTTCTGCTTCATTCTATCTCTATAGTTCTGCTGCTATAGGCTTAGACTGCAGGAGGACATAGGGACATCTTTTTCATCTTTCTGCTTCATTCTATCTCTATAGTTCTGCTGCTATAGGCTCAGACTGCTGGAGCACATAGGGACCCCTTTTTCATCATTCTGCTTCATTCTATCTCTATAGTTCTGCTGCTATAGGCTTAGACTGCTGTAGGACATAGGGACCCCTTTTTCATCATCCTGCTTCATTCTATCGCCATAGTTACGCTGCTATAGGCTGAGACTGCTGGAGGACATAGGGACCCCTTTTTTCATCATTCTGCTTCATTCTATCTCTATAGTTCTGCTGCTATAGGCTTAGACTGCTGGAGGACATAGGGACCCCTTTTTTTTATCATTCTGCTTCATTCTATCTCTATAGTTCTGCTGCTATAGGCTTAGACTGCTGGAGGACATAGGGACCCCTTTTTCATCATCCTGCTTCATTCTATCGCCATAGTTACGCTGCTATAGGCTTAGACTGCTGGAGGACATAGGGACCCCTTTTTCATCATTCTGCTTCATTCTATCTCTATAGTTCTGCTACTATAGGCTCAGACTGCTGGAGGACATAGGGACCCCTTTTTCATCATTCTGCTTCATTCTATCTCTATAGTTATGCTGCTATAGGGTTAGACTGCTGGAGGACATAGGGACCCCTTTTTTCATCATTCTGCTTCATTCTATCTCTATAGTTCTGCTGCTATAGGCTTAGACTGCTGGAGGACATAGGGACACCTTTTTCCTCATTCTGCTTCATTCTATCTCTATAGGTATGCTGCTATAGGCTCAGACTGCTGGAGGACATAGGGACCCCTTTTTCATCATTCTGCTTCATTCTATCTCTATAGTTCTGCTGCTATAGGCTGAGACTGCTGGAGGACATAGGGACCCCTTTTACATCTTTCTGCTTCATTCTATCTCTATAGTTCTGCTGCAATAGGCTCAGACTGCTGGAGGACATAGGGACATCTTTTTCATCTTTCTGCTTCATTCTATCTCTATAGTTCTGCTGCTATAGGCTTAGACTGCTGGAGGACATAGGGACACCTTTTTCCTCATTCTGCTTCATTCTATCTCTATAGGTATGCTGCTATAGGCTTAGACTGCTGGAGGACATAGGGACCCCTTTTTCATCATTCTGCTTCATTCTATCTCTATAGTTCTGCTGCTATAGGCTGAGACTGCTGGAGGACATAGGGACCCCTTTTTCATCATTCTGCTTCATTCTATCTCTATTCTTCAAGTTAGCCTCAGCAGATGGCCGCTCACACTGAGCCTGGTTCTGCTGGAGGTTTCTTCCTGTGTTTTTCTCTCCACTGTCACTACAAGCATGCTTGGTGTGAGGAATTGCTCTAGATTCAGTCTAATATCTACTGTCTTTACCTGCTCATCCAGGAGGGCAAAAGACTAAAATAGTAAGAAGAATCATATTTAGTCCAGCAAGATGTTGATGGGATGACCTCACAGGTTTAGGTTGAGTCTAAAATGAGGAACGAATGTCCCTCCTGCCCTGTTTGAAGTATCCATCATTTCCTAAAACATTGCCTCCAAATAGATCCTGTCACACAACATCTGTTCAATGAGACGTTATGAGAAGAGTCCTACTTCCCGGTCCCATGACAAACCAACTCAAGCGGCTGCTCTTTGGTGGTCCTTTTATTTTTCTTTTGAAGAAGCCCTGAATTTACAAGCTATTTCTGTTCGGTCTGACTCAATAAAACCATATTCAAAGGCCAGTTGAAGGTACATCTAATGCAGCGTGCTGTCCCACATAATACACCCCAAACTGTAGGATTCTCTGTCTGATGGCACATCTGCCTGATTATGTCAGAGCACACAGACGGCATGGGCAGATAGCATCTAATCTCTGCATTAGCAGCCCGCTGCCCTCCCCTGTAGGTGGAAAACCACACATCCGACTTTTATCAGAGTCCATGGAGCTGCAAATAGCATCAAAGTGAGATGGTGTATTAGCTCCTAGCCTCTAGGCCCAGATCTCTCTGCAGAGGGAGGCATGCCCTCTAATGGGACCATAGAGGTTCCCAGGTGTGGGTGGATGATACAGCAGCAGCCATTCAACACTTCCTCACTTTCCTTGATAGGTCCTCTCTTGGTCCTTGGCTGGTTGTTGGAGGGTCCTTCACTGGTCCTCGGTTGGTCCTTGGTTGGTCCTTGGCTGGTTCTTGGCTGGTTCTTGGCTGGTTCTTGGATGGCCCTTGGCTGGTTCTTGGATGGTCCTTGGCTGGTTCTTGGCTGTTTGTTGGATGGCCCTTGGATGGTCCTTGGTTGGTCCTTGGCTGGTTCTTGGCTGGTCCTTGGCTGGTTCTTGGCTGGTCCTTGCCTGTTACTTGGATGGTCCTTGCCTGTTTCTTGGATGGTGGTCCTTGGCTGGTTCTTGGCTGGTCCTTGGCTGGTTCTTGGCTGGTCCTTGCCTGTTACTTGGATGGTCCTTGCCTGTTTCTTGGATGGTGGTCCTTGGCTGGTTCTTGGCTGGTTCTTGGATGGTCCTTGGCTGGTTCTTGGCTGGTTCTTGGCTCGTCCTGGTTGGTCCTTGGCTGGTCCTTGGCTGGTTCTTGGCTGGTCTTTGGCTGGTCCTTGGCTGGTTCTTGGCTGGTCCTTGCCTGTTACTTGGATGGTCCTTGCCTGTTTCTTGGATGGTCCTTAGCTGGTCCTTGGCTGGTTCTTGGATGGTCCTTGGCTGGTCCTTTGATGGTTCTTGGATGGTCCTTGGCTGGTCCTTGGCTGGTTCTTGGATGGTCCTTGGCTGGTTCTTGGCTGGTCCTTGTCTGGTCCTTGGCTGGTTCTTGGATGGTCCTTGGCTGGTCCTTGGCTGGTTCTTGGATGGTACTTGCCTGTTTCTTGGATGGTCCTTGGCTGGTTCTTGGATGGTCCTTGGCTGGTCCTTGGCTGGTTCTTGGATCGTCCTTGGCTGGTTCTTGGATGGTCCATGGCTGGTCCTTGGCTGGTTCTTGGATGGTCCTTGGCTGGTCCTTTGCTGGTTCCTGGCTGGTCCTTTGCTGGTTCCTGGCTGGTCCTTTGCTGGTTCCTGGCTGGTCCTTAGCTGCTTGTTGGTTGGTCCCCTACAATTCCTTTTTAAACATCTAAAATATTCTTTCTGTCCTGATTTGTGGACATTTAGATCTAAAGATCAGCGCCATCTCCTGGTCAGACCCTGTGATTCAGAGAAAGATGGAGTCAGAGTAATAAAACCTGCAGGCCAGGAGAAGGCCAGTGGACGGAAGTTCTTTTCAATTCAGTTCAGTTTATTTCTATAGCAGCGATTTACAACACATATCAAACATACACTAAGTTATCACACCAGTATATTTAGATGAATGCCAACAACAACAAACCATTATAAAAACAAAACATGATGTCATGAACAGCTTTACATTTTGTCCATAAATCTTGTCCTTCTGAGGCTGTGAAGGTAGATCTTTAATTTGTGTGGTCCACTATGATGTCACCAAGCTAAAGAAATAATGAACCAGTTCACTAATGGAGAATCTATTGGTCAGCATTATATGTCCTTAATATATAAAAACTATTTATTCCGTCAGATGGGTGCGGCCCGTGCTGGTCGGTTAGCCATTGGGGGGGGGTGGGGGGGGGGGGGGGGGGGGGGGGATTGTTCAATAAGCTTCTCCCTGAAATGAGTTCTGGGAACTTGGGACGTCTGTGCTGGTGATAAAGATCTGATCCAGTCAGAGAGCCTAACCGATTAACTCCAGTATGCGAGCGTAGCACGGACTGTAAATCAACATCTATATATAAATCTGGCTAGCATGTTATTTCAGCTGCTGTCAGCACGATAACGCCGCTGGGCGCAGGAGGACAAGGCCTCTGTGTTTAGAGCGGAGAGGGACAGACACGTCTGCAGAGACCCTGGATCCATGGACAGTATGAAGGTATAAAGAGCTACCGGTGGAAGAAGGGAGAGAACTGGGTTCTCTGGTGGCCCAGATGGTCTCCATCCACTCCCAGCAGGGGGGGGGGGTCCTAAACTTCAAACCGAACAATGCTGCAGTTCATTAAGCAGATCAAGGCCTTCAGCACATAATGCTGCTCTTGTGGAGCATCCGGCATGTTCTCCTGATCTTATCAGAGGGAAGTCCCGCGCTCTGGGGGAATAAAGGTGTTTCTATTCTTCCTCTGGTCAGATTTTGGCGTAAAGGCTTTCATCTTTTCCAGAGGCTCTTCGCGTCATCCAACAGCGACGATTTCAGGCCGCTCCGCACGGCGGACGGAGCGGAACAAGATGGAGGACGAGCCGCCGCTCCCCCTGGAGACGGTCGGCAGATATGAAGGTGCAGAGACGCGCTGTGATTCAGCACAAATATCACTGCGATCAAAAGATCAGGAAAATCTCCAGGAAAGAATTCCTGATTCCGTTGGACGACATGAAGAGGCTTTGAAAAGGCAGCTGCGTTTTCCACTTCCTGGCGTTTATAGCCGCAAACGATGCTTTCGCACGCACTATTAGCGGAGCGTCTTTCTGTCTGACAGATTTTCCCGACCCGTGGATCGTAGCGATATTTAGCTGAATCGCAACATGTCCCAGGATGTTTATATTTGCGAACCCTCGCAGGTCGGAGCTGTCAGTCGTTAACCAAGGTTAGCCGCGGCATATTTACAGATCGTTGCGCTGAAGAGCGGCGTGGACGCAAAAGTGACGTCATTTGGAATAAACCATCATTACTAGATACGATCTAGATTGTCCGACGCTAGGGTTGGAACTTTTGCAGCTTTTTTTGCCCGTATGCGAACTGTCGGATATCCAATCCACATCCGATCTTTTTGTGACTGAGCGACACAGATCCGATTTTTTCCAATGCTAGCCACGCCACTTGGCTCTGTGGTCCTGAATCCGATACGACAGAGATTTAAAGATATGTGTACAAATATAGACATGGAATGAGAATGATTTGTTTCTGTATATAGTAACTTAACTACTGTGAAAATTAGTTTATTTTCAGGAAGTTAAAGTCAATTAAAACTGATTCTGAGCCGCTGACCTCCCCAAGATGGCGCCGCCAAATGACGTAAGGCCCCATGGGTGAAAGCGATCGAAGCACAGGGGTCGCAAACAGAAATATGATGACACTACCCTTTTTTAAAAGGATAAATATGAAATAAAAAACTCTACTGAAATAATAAACACCTTCTCCAAAGCTTCAGGTTTAACTTTAAATCTAAACAAATGTGAAACACTTTCCATTAAATCTCATTTTAAGGGTACATTCATCAACATTCCTATAAAAGAAAAAAATCACAATAATTAAAGATCAAAATATAAGATCGACTGAAAATTTTAACCCCTTAATTAAAATAGTTGAACGACGATTTAATCTATGGCTCCATAGATCTTTCTCTTTATTCATTATTAGTCAACGCTGACGGAATATCTAGACTTATTAATCAAATGCTGTTAAGCTGCTCATCTTTTATACAAATAAATATTAAATCTGGAATAATGAATGAAAAATAAAAAAAATTAGACAATCTTTTATAGAAAATGGTTTGATAGCGGAATATTATTGCCAATTACTAAATCCAAAGGGTCATTTATTGTCTTATTCTGACTTTATGTCACTTGTCCAATTTCCTGTTACCCGTAAAGAAAATGCTGCTGAGATTGACGCTGTTCCCAGTGGCTCCTTAAATCTTTTATCATCTTTACGCACACATCAGATTTACTCATTGATCCAAATTCCATTTATATTGATTATTATTTTCCTTTTATAAGTAAGAAAACAACCAACAAAAGTTTATGAAATATTCCATTACGAGATGTTGGTTTTTTTCACCTGCTTGTGTATTTTATTGGTCCAATACTTTTGAACATAGCAATTGGGAGTGGACTTCCTTAAAAAATACTTAATAAACAATAAAGTAAGAGAAATTTCTTATAAAATGATTAATAATAATATGGGATTTGGATCCAATGTGTACTTTTTGTAAAACTAATGAAGAAAAGCTTATTAATCTTTTTGGGATTACAGTTATACCTAAATATTCTGGTAACATGTGAATAAAACTTTAAGAGCTGATATTCTGTTTGGGACGGAGAAATTTTGTTAAAACAGAATTTTTATGTTAGAATTTTTCATTATTTATGGTAAATATCTTATTCACATCTCCAAATATTTACAACAAAAACCTAATTTCCACATTCTATTATTAATATCTACATAGAATCCTTAAAATGTAGTTAAAATGCTGAATCCAAATCCCATAAATAATTTTTATAACCCTCCAGCAAAGATTTAATTTGAACATTTTTAAATAACTGTTCTGTTCTGTAAAGCCTTTGTTTGTGTGTTTGTTTGTAATTAATAATGTTCCACTCCGTTAATTTGTTCTTTTTAGCAATAAAAGCACTGGGGTGTGCTGCTTAAACGCTCCGGGGGGAAACGGTTACCAAATGCACCGAGACATCATCAGATGGTTCCGGATCCGTCAGGATCCATCAGACACGGCTCTCCGCTGGAGGCGCTGGGCCGAACCGAACCATCTGGACCCCTGCCTCCGCGGAGCTGCGGGGGCGGAACCACGGAGCGGTTAAAGAGGTGCGGGCGGAGAGCCGGAGCCATTTGACCGCTGCGCCGCTGAGGGATGGGGCTGCTGTCCGGACTGGTTCCGCTGCTCCGCCTCTACCTGTGCGGGATCCGGGTTCTGCTCTACCAGATGTTCCACCGATCCTTTGAGATGCCAGGTCAGAACCTCTGGGTCCCACTGGGCTCAGGAGACAGATGTTGGTGCTTCCGGGACCAGAACCAGCCTGTCCTCCTTCTCTGCAGAACTGCCCAGACAGGAAGGAAGGGTTGCCATAGTGACGGGCGGAACCAGAGGAATGGGCTTTGAGACTGCCCGCCAGCTGGCTGCTCTGGGCATGCACGTCATCATAGGTAGGTCCATCAGAACCTTCTGGTCCAGGTGTCCGGGTCAGAACCAGAGGGTCCAGCAGCCAACCAGCCTGTCTGATCTGCTTCACCTGCAGCCGGAAACCAGGCAGCAGAGGGCGCCATGGCAACCAGGACCATCAACCGGGAATGTGGGGACACCAGAGGTGCCCTGTCCATCCGTCTGTCTGTCCACCTGTCCTACTGTCCAGCTGTCTGGCTGTTAACCTGTCTGTCTGTCTACCTGTCTGTCTGTCCACCTGTCTGACTGTCCATCTGTCTGACTGTCCACCTGTCCTACTGTCCACCGTTCCTTTTGTCCACCCGTCTGACTGTCCACCTGTCCTACTGTCCACCTGTCTGTCCACTTGTCTGTTTGTCCACCCGTCTGACTGTCCACCTGTCCATCTGTCTGACTGTCCACCTGTCCATCTGTCTGACTGTCCACCTGTCCTACTGTCCACCTGTCTGTCCACCTGTCTGTTTGTCCACCCGTCTGACTGTCCACCTGTCCTACTGTCTACCTGTCTGTTTGTCCACCCGTCTGACTGTCCACCTGTCCTACTGTCCAGCTGTCTGGCTGTTAACCTGTCTGTCTGTCTACCTGTCTGTCTGTCCACCTGTCTGACTGTCCATCTGTCTGACTGTCCACCTGTCCTACTGTCCACCGTTCTGTTTGTCCACCCGTCTGACTGTCCACCTGTCCTACTGTCCACCTGTCTGTCCACTTGTCTGTTTGTCCACCCGTCTGACTGTCCACCTGTCCATCTGTCTGACTGTCCACCTGTCCATCTGTCTGACTGTCCACCTGTCCTACTGTCCACCTGTCTGTCCACCTGTCTGTTTGTCCACCCGTCTGACTGTCCACCTGTCCTACTGTCTACCTGTCTGTTTGTCCACCCGTCTGACTGTCCACCTGTCCTACTGTCCAGCTGTCTGGCTGTTAACCTGTCTGTCTGTCAATCTGTCTGACTGTCCACCTGTCCTACTGTCCACCATTCTGTTTGTCCACCCGTCTGACTGTCCACCTGTCCTACTGTCCACCTGTCTGTCCACTTGTCTGTTTGTCCACCCGTCTGACTGTCCACCTGTCCATCTGTCTGACTGTCCACCTGTCCATCTGTCTGACTGTCCACCTGTCCTACTGTCCACCTGTCTGTCCACCTGTCTGTTTGTCCACCCGTCTGACTGTCTACCTGTCTGTCTGTCCACCTGTCTGACTGTCAATCTGTCTGACTGTCCACCTGTCCTACTGTCCACCATTCTGTTTGTCCACCCGTCTGACTGTCCACCTGTCCTACTGTCCACCTGTCTGTCCACTTGTCTGTTTGTCCACCCGTCTGACTGTCCACCTGTCCATCTGTCTGACTGTCCACCTGTCCATCTGTCTGACTGTCCACCTGTCCTACTGTCCACCTGTCTGTCCACCTGTCTGTTTGTCCACCCGTCTGACTGTCCACCTGTCTGTTTGTCCACCCGTCTGACTGTCCACCTGTCCTACTGTCTACCTGTCTGTTTGTCCACCCGTCTGACTGTCCACCTGTCCTACTGTCCACCTGTCCGTCCACCTGTCCTACTGTCCACCTGTCTGTTTGTCCACCTGTCCACTGTCCACCTGTCTGTTTGTCCACCCGTCTGACTGTCCACCTGTCCTACTGTCCACCTGTCCGTCCACCTGTCTGTCTGTCCACCTGTCTGTTTGTCCACCTGTCTGACTGTCCACCTGTCCTACTGTCCACCTGTCTGTTTGTCCACCCGTCTGACTGTCCACCTGTCCTACTGTCCACCTGTCTGTTTGTCAACCCGTCTGACTGTCCACCTGTCCTACTGTCCACCCGTCTGACTGTCCACCTGTCCTACTGTCCACCTGTCCGTCCACCTGTCTGTCTGTCCACCTGTCTGTTTGTCCACCTGTCTGACTGTCCATCTGTCCTACTGTCCACCTGTCCGTCCACCTGTCTGTCTGTCCACCTGTCTGTTTGTCCACCCGTCTGACTGTCCACCTGTCCTACTGTCCACCTGTCTGTTTGTCCACCCGTCTGACTGTCCACCTGTCCTACTGTCCACCTGTCCGTCCACCTGTCCTACTGTCCACCTGTCTGTTTGTCCACCTGTCTTACTGTCCACCTGTCTGTTTTTCCACCTGTCTGACTGTCCACCTGTCCTACTGTCCACCTGTCTGTTTGTCCACCCGTCTGACTGTCCACCTGTCCTACTGTCCACCTGTCTGTCCTACTGTCTGACTGTCCACCTGTCTGTATGTCCACCTGTCCTACTGTCCACCTGTCTGTTTGTCCACCCATCTGACTGTCCACCTGTCCATCTGTCTGACTGTCCACCTGTCCTACTGTCCACCTGTCTGTTTGTCCACCCGTCTGACTGTCCACCTGTCCATCTGTCTGACTGTCCACCTGTCCTACTGTCCACCTGTCTGTCCACCTGTCTGTTTGTCCACCCGTCTGACTGTCCACCTGTCCATCTGTCTGACTGTCCACCTGTCCTACTGTCCACCTGTCTGTCCACCTGTCTGTTTGTCCACCCGTCTGACTGTCCACTTGTCCTACCGTCCACCTGTCTGTCCACCTGTCCTACTGTCCACCTGTCTGTCCACCTGTCTGTTTGTCCACCCGTCTGACTGTCCACCTGTCCTACTGTCTGACTGTCCACCTGTCTGTCTGTCCACCTGTCCTACTGTCCACCTGTCTGTCCACCTGTCCTACTGTCCACCTGTCCTACTGTCCACCTGTCTGTCCACTTGTCTGTTTGTCCACCCGTCTGACTGTCCACCTGTCCATCTGTCTGACTGTCCACCTGTCCATCTGTCTGACTGTCCATCTGTCTGACTGTCCATCTGTCCATCTGTCTGACTGTCCACCTGTCCTACTGTCCACCTGTCCTACTGTCCACCTGTCTGTCCACTTGTCTGTTTGTCCACCCGTCTGACTGTCCACCTGTCCATCTGTCTGACTGTCCTACTGTCTGACTGTCCACCTGTCTGTCTGTCCACTTGTCCTACCGTCCACCTGTCTGTCCACCTGTCCTACTGTCCACCTGTCCTACTGTCCACCTGTCTGTCCACATGTCTGTTTGTCCACCCGTCTGACTGACCACCTGTCCTACTGTCTGACTGTCCACCTGTCTGTCTGTCCACTTGTCCTACCGTCCACCTGTCTGTCCACCTGTCTGTCTGTCCACCTGTCCTACTGTCCACCTGTCTGTCCACCTGTCCTACTGTCCACCCGTCCTACTGTCCACCTGTCCATCTGTCTGACTGTCCACCTGTCCTACTGTCCATCTGTCTGTCCACCTGTCTGTTTGTCCACCCGTCTGACTGTCCACCTGTCTGTTTGTCCACCCGTCTGACTGTCCACCTGTCCTACTGTCCACCTGTCTGTTTGTCCACCCCTCTGACTGTCCACCTGTCCTACTGTCCACCTGTCCGTCCACCTGTCCTACTGTCCACCTGTCCTACTGTCCACCTGTCTGTTTGTCCACCTGTCTTACTGTCCACCTGTCTGTTTGTCCACCCGTCTGACTGTCCACCTGTCCTACTGTCCACCTGTCTGTCCACCTGTCTGTTTGTCCACCCGTCTGTCCGACTGTCCACCTGTCCTACTGTCTGACTGTCCACCTGTCTGTCTGTCCACTTGTCCTACCGTCCACCTGTCTGTCCACCTGTCTGTCTGTCCACCTGTCCTACTGTCCACCTGTCTGTCCACCTGTCCTACTGTCCACCTGTCTGTCCACTTGTCTGTTTGTCCACCCGTCTGACTGTCCACCTGTCCATCTGTCTGACTGTCCACCTGTCCTACTGTCCACCTGTCTGTCCACCTGTCTGTTTGTCCACCCGTCTGACTGTCCACCTGTCCTACTGTCTGACTGTCCACCTGTCTGTCTGTCCACCTGTCCTACTGTCCACCTGTCCTACTGTCCACCTGTCTGTCCACCTGTCCTACTGTCCACCTGTCCTACTGTCCACCTGTCTGTCCACCTGTCCTACTGTCCACCTGTCTGTTTGTCCACCCGTCTGACTGTCCACCTGTCCTACTGTCTGACTGTCCACCTGTCTGTCTGTCCACCTGTCCTACTGTCCACCTGTCTGTCCACCTGTCCTACTGTCCACCTGTCTGTTTGTCCACCCGTCTGACTGTCCACCTGTCCTACTGTCTGACTGTCCACCTGTCTGTCTGTCCACCTGTCCTACTGTCCACCTGTCTGTATGTTCTAGATCCAGCGGATCAGAACCATAACTCTCACCAGGCTCACAGTCGTTCCTCTGATCCAGAACCGCACGGCATTCTGGGGGATGTAGGCAGAGAATAACACGTAGACGCCTCAATGGATGCTGCCGGCAGATACAGGGCGGCCATCTTGGGTCAGACCAGAGTTCACACAGAACGTTTAAGCCAAATGGGAACATTTTTTTATTTTAGTTAATGTGTGTAATATATCGGATGCAGGGACGGTAAGAAGTTTGCTAACAAAATCTAAATTATGTATCAGATCAACAGTTTGTCCCACCCGGGAAACCAAGGTGGTTGGAGGCAGGATGACCTGGTTCTGAAGGTCAAAGGTCACGTTTAGATATCAGGTTCTCATATCGTGGCCCGTTTTAGGCTCCGCCCCCTCATGTTAGAACTGAAACTTTACAGTAATTTTTAAGGCAGCACTTTAAAAAGCTGAAATTGTCCAGTGAGCTGCTTCCAAACCAAATGACCAAAGTCTAAAGTCATGTGCAGATCGGGCTCCTGTCCTGGTAACCACGGTAAAAGGATGACGCTTATGGCCCGGTCTGACCCAGCAGGACCGCTCGGCTGTGTGGTTCTGATGGACCCGGGCCAGATCCAGTCTGGGTCCTGTGGGTTCTGTGGCGATCAGTACCTCATAGAACCAGAGGCGGGTCGGTGTGCTGAAGGGTCCGGGTCCTCTATGGGGGACCCAGGACCTGGTCTTGTCTCGGGTCTTGCGGTTCGGTTCTGACGTGTCTCTGCTTTCAGCCGAGTTCGTCTTCGTGGACCTGACGTCTCTGGCCTCGGTCCGGCACTTCGTCCAGATGTTCCAGAGCAGGTCGCTGCCGCTGGACGTCCTCGTCAACAACGGTGAGCTCCCGGGTTCCGGCGGGGCGGGGCGACCTTTGACCTGCGGGTTCCCTCTGACCCGCTCCTCTCTCATGCAGCTGGGGTCATGCTGGTTCCGGAGACTCGGACCCATGAGGGCTTTGAGTTCCACTTCTGCCTGAACTTCCTGAGCCACTTCCTGCTCACCAACCTGCTGCTGGACCTGCTGCAGAAGTCGGGTCGGCCCGGCCGCTGCTCCAGAATCATCAACATGTCCTCGGCGACGCACTACGGCGCCGACATCCACCTGGACGACTTGAACAAGAGGTTTGGACCGGCACCGTCCCGCCTGGGGACTCTGTAGAACCTGGTTAATGATGAGCAGTTTTGCTTCCGACCCAAACAGAACCAACTACAGCTCCCATGCTGCGTACTCCCAGAGCAAGCTGGCGCTGGTTCTGTTCACCTACCACCTCCAGAAGCGGCTGGAGGCCGAGGGCCACGCCGTCACCGTCAACGCCGTTGACCCTGGCATGGTGGACACGGCGCTCTACGACAACCTCTGGACCCTGGCCCAGGTTCTGAAGAAGCTGGTGGCCCGGGTTCTGTTCAGGGTACGTCTTCTTTTCAGCCGTTGGCTCTCCCTCAATTGGACCGGTACCAGAAGGCCTAGGTTCAGTTCCCATCCTGCTGGGTTGGTGAACCAGAACCTGATCTGAGTGGTTCTCCACGAGGCTTCGTCCTCTGGCCGGTTCCTCCATGAAAGATGGACCAGAACCATCAGGTTCTGCTTAGGAGGAGAACCACCATGGGCGGAGCTTCACCTTCCAGCAAGCGGGTTTCAAAAGGAAGCACCCCTTAAAACAGAACCGCCCCCGTAATGGGAACCGTCCCTTTAAATCAGAACCATCCCTTTAAATGGGAACCGTCCCTTTAAATGGGAACCATCCCGTTAAATCAGAACCATCCCTTTAAATGGGAACCGTCCCGTTAAATCAGAACCATCCCTTTAAATGTGAACCGTCCCGTTAAATCAGAACCATCCCTTTAAATGGGAACCATCCCTTTAAATGGGAACCATCCCTTTAAATGGGAACCATCCCGTTAAATCAGAACCATCCCTTTAAATGTGAACCGTCCCGTTAAATCGGAACCATCCCTTTAAATGTGAACCGTCCCGTTAAATCAGAACCATCCCTTTAAATGTGAACCGTCCCGTTAAATCAGAACCATCCCTTTAAATGGGAACCGTCCCGTTAAATCAGAACCATCCCTTTAAATGGGAACCATCCCTTTAAATCAGAACCATCCCTTTAAATGGGAACCATCCCGTTAAATCAGAACCATCCCTTTAAATAGGAACGTCCCTTTAAATCAGAACCATCCCTTTAAATGTGAACCGTCCCGTTAAATCAGAACCATCCCTTTAAATAGGAACGTCCCTTTAAATCAGAACCATCCCTTTAAATGTGAACCGTCCCTTTAAATCAGAACCATCCCTTTAAATGGGAACCGTCCCTTTAAATCAGAACCATCCCTTTAAATGTGAACCATCCTGTTAAATCAGAACCATCCCTTTAAATGTGAACCATCCTGTTAAATCAGAACCATCCCTTTAAATGTGAACCGTCCCGTTTAATGGGACCGTCCCTTTAAATCAGAACCGTCCCTTTAAATGTGAACCATCCCTTTAAATGGGAACCATCCCTTTAAATCAGAACCATCCCTTTAAATGTGAACCGTCCCTTTAAATCAGAACCATCCCTTTAAATGTGAACCATCCTGTTAAATCAGAACCATCCCTTTAAATGTGAACCATCCTGTTAAATCAGAACCATCCCTTTTAATGGGACCGTCCCTTTAAATCAGAACCGTCCCTTTAAATGTGAACCATCCCTTTAAATGGGAACCATCCCTTTAAATCAGAACCGTCCCTTTAAATGTGAACCATCCCTTTAAATGGGAACCATCCCTTTAAATCAGAACCATCCCTTTAAATGTGAACCATCCTGTTAAATCAGAACCATCCCTTTAAATGGGAACCGTCCCTTTAAATCAGAACCATCCCTTTAAATGGGAACCGTCCCTTTAAATCAGAACCATCCCTTTAAATGTGAACCATCCTGTTAAATCAGAACCATCCCTTTAAATGGGAACCATCCTGTTAAATCAGAACCATCCCTTTAAATGGGAACCGTCCCTTTAAATCAGAACCGTCCCTTTAAATCAGAACCATCCCTTTAAATGGGAACCATCCCTTTAAATCAGAACCATCCCTTTAAATGTGAACCGTCCCGTTAAATCAGAACCATCCCTTTAAATGGGAACCGTCCCGTTAAATCAGAACCATCCCTTTAACTCCTGAACCGCC
>NW_024038328.1:0-52176 GCF_016077235.1 Cyprinodon tularosa
TCTATCTATCATCATCTTTACTCTTCATCTATATCTATCTATCTATCTATCTATTATTATCTATTTTTCTTTATCTTCATTCTATCTATTATCTATCATATATCTATTATTATCTATCAATCTAATCTATCCATCTATCTATCTATCTATCTATCTATCTATCTATCTATCTATCTATCTATCTATCATATCTATCATCTATCATCTATCTATCTATCTATCTATCTATCTATCTATCTATCTATCTATCTATCTATCTATCTATCTATCTATCTATCTATCTATCTATCAAAAATTAGGGGCAATATTTATAATTATTTTGTGCATTTTAGGAGAAAAATAAGTGGTCTATTTTCTATTTTTTCCAATTCTTTTTTTACTGTCACTCATTCATTTATAAAATCCTACTTTAACATATTTGTATAATATGTTATATTACATGATTTATAGACTTCATTTACTTCATGATGACTCTGCAATGTGATGGGCCTATTTATTTATTCTAAGTTCAAGTTAATCTACTGATGCTGTGAAACAGCCAGTCTGTGTCAAACTGATGAATCCCCCTGAAAATGAGAACATCATCTTTGTTTGATGCTGATTGTTTACATTGAGACCGTCTAACTGGGGAGTACCAATATGGCGGCCGGTGGCTTCACTTCAACCCCTGCTACCAACAGACAATCAGGAATCAGTGAATAAATAGAGATCAATACTTTTGTTGGAACTTTCAGATTTACTGTGATCATTTCTTTATTGTCATTTTAAACAAATCAGAATTAGAATTTTTTAAAAGATTAAATCAAATGTTATCATCAGTAGTTCAGGACTTTTTGTTGAATATTTTCTGTCTCTAAGTGTAGTCGCTGTATATGCAGAGGAATTGCTGCAGCGATGGACAGTTTTAGTGAACTCTGCTGCCCTCTGGTGGCCATCTGTCAGAACGAGCAGCTTCTTTACCGGAAGCTGCAGCAGAAACTTTCTTTCAGCTTAATCCAAAAGTTCAAAATCAATCAAATTAACTTTGTTTCCAACTTTGGAGACGTTTCGCTTCCCATCCAGGTACAGAGCGCCGTTTGAAGGCAAACATTGGGATAAATATTTAAAGTTATTTAGCGCGTTTTAGGAGAAGAATAATAGTTATTTTTTCCCCAATTAATTTTATACTACGTTATTCATTCATTTATAAAAATCTTACTTTGTTAAATAAATATTTAGTTTGTAGCTAAATCTTTAGTTTGCAAATTAAAAATTTTATTTGTTGCATTTAACAAGCTAAATATTTAGTTTGCAAATGAAATATGTTTTTTGAATAAATATTTAGCTCCATATTTAATAATAAATAATAATAAATATTTAATTTGGAGCTTAATATTTTTTTTAACAAAGTAAGATTTTTTTTTTATAATCGAATGAATGACGTAGTATAAAACAACTTGGAAAAAATAACACCCTTATTTTTCTCTTAAAACGCGCTAAATAAGCATAAATATTTCTAAAACTAATTTCAGACTTCTTCACAGTTCAACCGGCGCCTCATATCCAGGAAGCTTTTTCAATTGAAAATGTGTTTAAGAACATCTGGCCTGTCAGCTGGACTCTAACCCAGCAGAACCACCAGGTCCAGGTTCCTCAGTGGAACCAGGATCCTGTTCTTCAGGGTTCCTCTCAGTCTGACTACAAACTTGGGCTTTAAACTGCACCATCATCCAAATAGAGCTGGAGAATCTAGAGTGGAAATGAATTTGTGTTCAGCTGTGTAGAAAACAGAGTAAACATCTGGATACTTAAAGTCATCTCATTGGTTCCAGATGTTTAGAGTATTTTGCTCTGGATTATTTACAGGATGCTGCCATCTACTGGCAGTTCAGGGTGTTGCAACCTTTTATCCACAAAGGGTCAATAAAGGGTCAGTGACGCTGTAGAAATACTGTTTATAGACAATAATAACTGTAGAGCAGAAATGGAGAATAAACTCGGAGGTTTATCCAGAGTTTCTGCAGGTCAACAGCTTTGTTTTGTTCTGGACTCTGACTATTTCCCCTCATCAGTCTGGTAGCAGAACATTTCCTGAAACCAGGCGCCTGAACCGCTTAGAAAGTTAAATGTTTGAAATCAAAGTGGATCTTTGGGCTCTTTGTCCCTCAGACGCTTTTATTTCTGAGTCTGAGATCAGCCAGAAAAACGAGAGACGTTCGGTCCTCAAACTCTAACAAACCAATAAAGTTTTTAAAGACAGTGATCTGTTTGAATCACCATGGTAACACCAGCAAACAGTTCTGAGCCAAACTCCTCATCACTCTACTATACTGATCTCCTCCATGTCACCATGGCGACGTTTTCCTGGGAGACTCTGCCTCCGTAGCTCATATGAAACACAGAGATCAGTTAAAACATCTATACTAAGAACATTAATCCTTAAATGGAGACTTCAAAATGAAAAGACATGCAGACATCCAGTGTTTCCTTCATTCTATTCACAATAGAATAGAATAGAAAATAGAATTTCCATTTAACAAAACACAGTTTTCAAACCGAAGAGACGCTCAGTTTCAATCACACTTCATCTATCAGCAGGGCTGCACGAAGTATTCAATAGAAGTACTTTAGTAAAAGTATTAATACTCACAGTTAAATCTTACTCAACTACAAGTAAAAGTTACTCAGTCTCAGTTACTCAGTACTTATGTATTCAAAATTACCAATACAATTTTCTTAACAAAATTTTCAGTAATTTTAAAGAACCTGTAACTTTCAGAAACCACCTGATATAACGATGCATAGAATTCTATTCAGTTTATTTCTATAGCTCAGATTCACATCATGTCATCTCAGGTCACTTTATAGATCCAGTTCAACCAGATCATCCAGTCAGATTGATTCAAAGTTTTCTATCTAAGGAAAACCAGCTGATTGCATCGACTCATTGACTCTTCAGCAATCCCTGACACTAAGCATGCTTGTAGCGACAGTGGAGAGGAAAAACTGAACTAACAGATTCTGCAGAGTGGGAGAATAGAGATAGAATGAAGCAGAATGATGAAAAAGGGGTCCCTATGTCCTCCAGCAGTCTAAGCCTATAGCAGCATATCTATAAGTATTGATGCTATAGATCTACACCACAT
Source organism: Cyprinodon tularosa (assembly GCF_016077235.1). NCBI lineage: Eukaryota > Metazoa > Chordata > Actinopteri > Cyprinodontiformes > Cyprinodontidae > Cyprinodon > Cyprinodon tularosa. The sequence continues at coordinate 3,126 of NW_024038328.1, forward strand.
GGGAAACTCTTCTTTGAGACTCGCCCAAACGAACAACTTGGCCACATGGCAACAATTAATTTAATAACTTTTGAAATGAAATAGAGTGGAGTAGAAATAAAAATTTGACTTTTAAATGTACTAAAGTGAAAGTCATAAGTACATCCCAAACCCCACCCACCCCGACCAAAAAATAATAATAAACTCAATTAGAGTCCAGATACTCAAAAACAGTACTTAAGTACAGGAATCAAGTAAATATTTATTGCTACTTTCCACCACTGCAAGAGTGAGACACTAAATTGATCCCTCCAGTCTTAGTTTCTTCAGCACACAGAAAGGTAGGGAGATTTGAAACTAGAACACGGATCCATGAATTATAGAAGGAGTAAGACTTTTTAAGGGCAATAATATTGACGATAACATTTTTTTCTATTATCATGAGGATTGGATTCCAAACTAGTTTCGTGCTTCCTGCAAACAAACATAAATCGTCTTCTGGCTGCTGAGGTCTGAGATCAGAACATCTGAACCCCCCCATGCCTCCATCTACAGCGTTTAAGGCTGAGTGTCACAGTCTTCAACCAGAGGCTGTTTGTCACAAAGCCTTCAGCTTCAGCAGCTTCAGCTTGTTTCAGGCTCGTCTTTGGGAATCCTCATTCCCAGCTCTCTCCATCCGGAGGTACAAAAGCTGTGAAACAGCCCTATAAACCAGCGTCTCAGAGGCCATTTCCTCGCCTCACTGGTAATCACAGCGTTTGTCGCAGTGGGGTTTATGTTGTTATCTGCCACCACTTCAAAGCAGTGGGGGTGGGGGGGGTGCAGTGACTCATGACCAGCCTGAAAAGTCCCGCTCGTTACCATCCAGCTCAGACTGGCCTGGGAGCCTGACTGGGGGCAGATTTTAACAAGGGAGAAGAGTGAAAATGTTTTTGAAAATCAAATTAAAATGCATCGTCTTCTAAGCAGCAGCGGAAAGAACCAGAACCAGAACCAGAACCAGGCCCCATGTGTCTGTCTGAGGGTCACCAGCTGGAGCCCCATTCAGGACCCGAGCTGCACACAGGTGACCACTGGGGGGAAGCAGTGAGCTGATTTCAACACTGACTCCAAACTAAACCCAGTTCCAGCAGAGAGCTCCATCTGAGGATTAGATAGAAAATAAATATGATTTTACAGAAAATAAAGCGCTGATGAGTTATGGTCTGCTTCCAGGAACCAGAAGGAGGACGGACCTCCATGCTGCTTAGTTCCAACCAGAGACGGTTCTGGGATAAACTGGAGAGGTTTCACCCTGTTGCCTGGTTGCCATGACGCTGATGACTGAGAACTTACACAGGCAAGGAACCAGAACTCTTCCAGTTCTGACCAGACCATCTTCAGAAGGTCGGTGTTGACATGGAAATAAAAACATGAAAATGAAATCAGGTCTTCAGGTTCCAGCAGACTGTTTGTTCGGTGTATTCTCATATCAGTTCGTATGAAATCCTACGAAAAGTTATGCACCTTAATTTAGTAAGTTTTTGACGTTTTTCTCATCGCATTTCGTCATATTTCTCTCTTGCCTCTTGCCTCGAGAGAAGATCTCCGTGCGCATGCGCATCTTACGCACCATTCAATAACATAGAATTTAACATAGAATTAACCCTAACCCTAAGATACAAAACAGCAAGCAACCTAGTTAGAGACCTGAAGAAGTAATTATTGCACTGTCCGTCCCAGTTTTACGTCCGTCCGCAGATCTCTTTTTTTCGTCTGTCTGGCTGCGCACTGATCTGTTTTTTCGAGGAAAAAACTTCCAAAACGTACGAAATACTGTGCATAACTTTTCGTACGAATTCATACGAACTGATAATGAGAATATGTTGGTTTGTTTGGCTTGATCCATGAAGAAACCAAAGGTGAGAAGATCTGAAGACAGGATTTTATTTCCCGTCAGGAGAAAGACGGACTCATGGGTTCTAGTTCAGCTGCTCTGGATCATTTCTGAAAGCGATTAGCTCTGATCAGGTCAAAGGTCAACCTCAAACGTCCTCCTCTGACCTTCATGAAGCGGAGCTGGAAGGTCCCCTCCTGTAAGCTGCTGCTGAGGGTCCAGGTTCCCCTCCTGATATGGATCATTCTGACTGTATATAGATATATAGATATAGATTTATATTTTCTGTTCCCAGTGTTTCTGATTCAGGATCGTTTCCTCTCCTGTATAGTTTTCTCACCTGAGGAGCCGTCAGCTGTTTTTTTCCTGCTGACTTTGTTCCGGGGCCACAGTGGAACTAAAGGCCGCATTAATCACTCTGCCGGTGTTGTGCCTCTGGCAGCAGCGGGGCCGAAACGTGATCCGGCGGGCATGCGTTAGCGATGTGCAGATAAAACTCTGTGACTGTGCGTCACTCTCTGTTCATGGCACTTTGAATCCTATCAGTTCTGCTCCTTTCAAGATTACCTAAACACAGACAGGGGCCCCGGGGACGGATCGGCCCTAAATATCTACAGCAGACCCAGATATACATGGCGGGTTTGGGCCTCAGAGAATAAAGGACAAGAAATGAGAAGAAAGGGATAAACTCCTCCTCATCTTCAAATCTCTCTCCCACGTTGCTTCCTTTCAGCTTATCTTTCTGCTGATCTTAGGTTACATTTCTGCCTGCAAACACAAAACGCAGAAAGAGCTGCAAACATCTGCGCTCCCAGATTTCTCTGAACGTCCTGTTTGTCAGAAATGTTGATCTGTTTAGAAATCTTGATGTTATCTTAAAGAAAAAATCCCAGTTTCGTTTAGTAACACATCAGATGAAAATAAGGCCTGACACTGAACCAGGAGGCGGCTACTGAAGGGTCAGGATCAGAACATCTACAGGAGCAGCAGTTTGGCGAATATCAACACACTGATAGATGGGAAGACATCAGCAATGACCTCAGAGAAGCAGCCGCTCGGTGATCAGGGTTGGATCAGGTGGTAAAACAGGCGAAACACCTGGAAGATCATCCTGCAGATTCAGTCTGAGCAGGACGCTGATGGAAATGACCAAGAACCCAAGAGCTCCTTCTCAGACTCCACCGTAGAGGAGGTTAAAGCAGTGGCGCCACCAGGTGGTGGCCAATGGATGGCCACCTCAGTGGACAGTTTAATTTGTAGCAGCATCAGTTTAAATAAAAAATCAAGAAGGAGTTACTGAAGTCTTTATATTTCTACAGGCAGGTTTTTTCCACAACCGTAGATTCTAAACCTGAAACGACGGCTTCCAGGTTCAGAGGCCAGCCCAACGAATGAAACATTTCTGGAGGCGCCACTGGGTTAAAGGTCACGACCCTGAACCAACCTGGATGCTTTGAAAGGTCAAAGGAAGGAGCCTCTCCTCAAGAACTAAGCAGACGACAAGACTGGATGAAGGACAAAACATCTGGGACAAAGTCTGATTGTCCCTGATGGAGAACAGGACCACTGACAGAACGGGTCCCAGCGGTCTACTCAAAGTCCAGACCTCAGCCTGATTCTATGCTGGAACCTATGACCTAAACCAGGGGTCACCGATTAAAAATCAGCGGGGTCCGAATAAAGAAAATCAACAACAGTAAAGGTCTGGAGACATTTTTAATTATAATCTGTTACTTTAAACAGAATTTAACACTGAAATAAATTGAGGTGTTTATGCATAAATAATGGCGTAGGTTTGCATAGCGACCATAGGGACATGTCCCTACCAAAATATTGGACCAACCTACTTGTCCCTACCAATTATTCAATGTGAACAACATGTTTATTGATTACTATACAGCAGCAGTTGCTTCTTTTCCTCTCACAGCTCCGTTGTTGTCGCTGTTCTGCACCAGGGGGCGCTCAGACGGAGCGACGTTATACCCGCTCTTTCCTGTCCCTTAAAGTCAGTAACTGTGCTGTTGAGCTCCGCTCTCATTGGTTGTTCTGCCTTGAAGTCGTAGGGAAGCGGCCGTTCCAACCGTTGCATTTCTGAATTCTCCTGAGTGGTGCCTGACTTTACACCAGTGAATAAAGTGAACGTGATTGGTCGATTATCAAGGTGGCGGGATTGTTGTGGCGGAAGGTTTGCAAGCAAGTTTGGTTGTGGCCGGTTTTTCGGAAGCCTCTTGCTAAGCAGTTAGCAACTAAAGGGTTGGTTATCCACCTGCAGCAGTGTGTCGCAGTGAGCTTGATGCAGACATTTCCGATTTATGCTCAATATTGAAGCGTGGTCTGCTCTATACGCTGTGGGTCTAGATACGGCCGAGGCGATGAGGAAGTGGGGGCGAGTTTAGTCCGACAACGGAGGGACATGGTGGAGAAAAAGAGCGGGGATCCAGGTGGAAAAAACTCTAACTATAAGCTTTATCAAAAAGGAAAGTTTTAAGCCTAGCCTTAAAAGTAGACAGGGTGTCTGCCTCACGGACTAAAACTGGTAGTTGGTTCCACAGGAGAGGAGCCTGAGAACTAAAAGATCTGCCTCCCATTCTACTTTTAGAAATTCTAGGAACCACTAGTAAACCTGCAGATTGAGAGCGAAGTGCTCTGTTAGGAACATCAGGAACAATCATGGCGTTTTTATGGCTTTATGTTGCCATGCAAGGATTTTAAGCCTGGGTTTGAATGCCTCAGTTCATTCTTCCTAAAAATACCTGCTTTCTGTCTCTACTTTCCTAATCTTTGAGCACTGCACCTTTCTCCCAGCAGTCCACACTTTCTCTGCTCTCTTTTTCTGCATATCTCCCTCTGCTCTGACATCTTGGAGGACAGTTTACAATCGTTCCTTCATCAACTTCTATTAATGGTTAAACTGAAGCAGATCCTTGTTTAAAGAACTCAGTGGTTCCCTTTGATCAGGTCCTACCAAACACCTTGGAAAAAGTTCCCCATTTTTCCTTTTTTTAAGGTTTTCAAAGACCTTTTTGTAAAGTCGGAGGCTTTGTGTCGGTGCCGGATTTCATGCTAGTGTCTCCATATTTACGACTCATAAAATATAGAATTATCTTCTGGATCTTCAAGCTGCCAATCAAGACCTGAACTTAGCTTCACATTCACAACTTCTGCACTTAGTTTTAGGTTTTGTAAATATAGAAAATGTTTGTAATGTGTAGTATTCAGAATGTGTGGATTTAACAGAAATCCTCTTGTTAGTCAGAAATGGTAAAAGGCCCATAACTTTGGACCCGGGCTGGTGGGAGTCCCTTCAGCTGAAACACCTGAAAGGCAACATTAAGCACTGAGACAGACTCATGTTCATTTAATGTGATGCCAACCGCTTCTCCATGAGTCGCTGGTTTGAGGTTTCCAATGAGTTGATTGGTCCCCTCTGGTTGGTGGTGGTGACTAATCGGAATAATGTTGGAAAATGAGTAATCTGGGATAAAATGAGCGCTGGGCCACATCTGAGGACTTTAACTCATTAGAAGGAGAAAACCCTTAGAGGTGGGGAAGTTCCCTTCTGCTTCCAGCCTTAGTTGTGGCTTTTAGAGCTGTGGCTACGTTAAAGGAGAGGTTACCATCATTTTATCCAGCAGGCAGGAATATAGACGCTGATGGTTAAAGTCCTTAATTGAGTGTTCCAGTAGTCCTCTTCAATCAGGTCCTCAGAGCTTCTTTAGAAAACAACCAGCATCATGAAGACCGATGGACCCAGCAGGCTGGTCAGGGAGGAGGTTTGGGTTCAGTTTAAAGTAAAGTAAAGTGATTCAGAATCTCGACCTATCGTCAACTCTGAGCACAAATTACAGTATCACAACGACATTTAACTCAGACACAAACCCACTTTGGTCCCAGTGTTTTATTGTCACTCTGTGGGCTGCCATCATGTGGCGCCCAGGGAGCAGTGTAGGGTTAAGGGTCTTGCTCAGGGACCCAGAGTGGCAGCGGGAGTGGGTTTCAAACTCACAACCTCAAGATTCCAAGCTCTATGCCCTAACCACTAGGCTGCCACCGCCCCAAAGGTAATCAAACTTTATTGATCTCACATTTAGGGCTGCTAAGTGGTGCGGACGTTGGCACTGCTTCCTTACAGCAAGAAGGTTCCGTCTTTCTGTCTATCAAGTTTCTTTCTTAATTTTTTAAATAGTCGTCCACATTTACTTCCACTCAGCCCGACTCTTGGAAATGTCTGTTGGCACTTCTTGAGAATGTGCGTAGGGGTGTCATTACCCTTTAAAATCAGGTTTAGGTCCACTTTGATGGAACAAACGATCTTCTACAGTCATGAAGTCGCTTTGCAGAGTGAGGATCTCACCTGTAGCACCAGGCTTCACTTTCTTAGTTAACGCCAAGTAGATCTCACACTTTCAGATAACATCTAGGTCACAGACACCTGCAGACTGAGTTAGTGTCTATGACCTTGGGTCGTTACCCACTGACCCTCTTCACAGTATTGACCTCATTACCTCGTCTCTGGGTGTCCATTAAACGTCTAGCAGGCTGACTGGCCTCCTTTGAGGATCTTAAGGTGTTTTCTTGGCAGCAGCCGTTTTAAATCGCTCACCTGAGAGTCATGCATGCCAGTGGGAAGGTGGCCTGATGCCAGTTAAAGCTCAATGTTTGCTCTTATCTTTAAAGGCTCGCTGACTATTAGTCTCCTTTGTCTCTTGAAATAGTTGGACAACTTTCTCCATAAGATTCACTGGTTGGTGTCACCAAGAGACGTGTCCCATAAAGCTTCTACTTTGTTTTACCTTAAATGCTACATCTACGCCTCCACCTGTGGTCCTTAACTGCAGCTTCACGTTTCTCTCCTCTAACTTCTCCTGGTTTTAGTCTCTGCACCAGCAGCTAAGACAAGTTCGTCTGGTTGTAGACGCTGACCTGGAGAGGGGTCTTAAATCAATGCCTCTAAACTGTCGATGGATATAAATACATCGTTAATCTATATTATCTTATAAAAGCACTGAGATTAAATATTTTCTCCAAGAAAAAAGTGTGAAACCTTAAAAACCAAAACCTTAAAGCAGATCCAGTTACTGGAGCCTAGACACAGCAGGGGTGAGTCTGTTCTCCAACTGACCGACCGACCGACCAGCCAGCCAGCCAGCCAGCCAGCCAGCCAGCCAGCCAGCCAGCCAGCCAGACAATACCACCCAGCAACCAAACGACCAAACAACCAACCGACCAGAAATCCAACCAACCGGCCGACCGACGGAACAACCGATCCTCCAACCCACCGTCCGTCCGTCCGTCCGTCCGTCCGTCCATCTACCTGTACCAGCAGATTCCCTCCTTGACCGAGCTTCTTTGGACACCAGGGGGCGCTCCTGAATATCTTCTTTGACTATTGTTGATCTCAGTCACCTTCCATGGTCTCCAGGAGCAGCGGCTCACCTGCAGCTGAGAGGCATTAGGACCAGCTCAGTACTGGGACGCTCCAGTTCCCTCTACTGCATCCTGAGTGCACAAAGGAGCATAATCAGAGATCCTCAGAGAAGGGTGTGTATCCCTTTAGTCATGTACAGAAAAACTATTTAATTACTTTTTCGTATTTTTTTGAAGCGTATGGGGATCTGACCTTAAATAGTATTTTTTCAATGAAAAACTAAAGGGAAAAAAGCTAATCTGGCGTCTTGCACATTCGTATTGACTATAGGTATGTTGGATTGACAGAACACCGCCACCAACAGGAGGGGAAAACCCTGGAGAGGCGAGCGGGCCTGAGGCAGCTGCTGCTGGGGATTCCCAGTGACAGCGCAGCGCCGGTATGTGGGGGTCTGAGCGGCTCCCACAGAGAAATAATCTTTGAAGGCAGGATGGTAATCTGGATGAACTGACTGCACAGACCATGTTTTCAGGAGGACTTTCTCACTTCAACATAGATTCTAACTACTTTCTACCCGCTGATCACAGCTAATATAGCAAAGCTGCTCTCTGGCATCGAACACAGGAGCAGCAGAAGCATCTGGAAGCATCTGGAAGCATCTGGAGACACTTTACTGGACGTCTGACCTTAATGGAGAAGTCGCTCATATTCAGAATCCAAACTTCTGAAAGCTCTTTAAATCTGAAATGATTCCATCCTGTTCAATAAATGATCAGTGTTTTTAATTCAGAGTAATTTTCATGTGAATGTGCTTTACTGGAGGCATCCATGTTTGTCAAAGAACACTACTGCCACCTACTGGTTAGTGACGTCACGGTGCGGTATCGGCTGTTGATCAAGTCCCAGTGCTGTATCTGGTGTTTGTCACAACGCGCTATTATCCAAGTCATCTTGAAAACATTCTTCTTCCAAATGTCGGCTACATATTACGGGTTTTTTCTCTGGCCAGAAGTTCGATGGCAAATCCTCCCTCTTCAAGTTGGCGATCCAACGACCAACCCGTCCGTGGAGGATCAGGAATCAGAAAGGTGGAATAACTCTTTTTTTCACTTTTACCCGATGTATTCCAGCATCCAGCTGCCATGCACGTGGGCATTGGCAGTTTCACTATAGCTCTGGTGAATTTCAATGGTGAAGTCCTCTGGAAATCTTCAATAATTGTTGTTGATTGCAGATGTGTCTAGTAGTTCCCATTGATTTAGCTTGGAAAGCGGGGAGAATGGCGCTAGGCTTACCGCACCGTGACGTCACTGCTGGAAGATGGCAGGAGGGAGGGGCTACTATATTTGGGCAAAAATGGCCGCTCCCAGACTCAGTGATTGTGATGAAAATGATTGTTTTCATTTTTTTAACTGATTAACACTAAATTCATTAAATCATTGTGAACTTATTAGTTTTAGGTATAAATAATGATCCATTGATTATTCCTTAATAACCAGACTTTTAATTTAATGTTTACAAGCATGAAAAGTGAAGCAGCAGCTTTTTTGCTGCTGAAATCACAGCGTAAACGTAGCTTTAGACTTTCCTTGAGATGCTCTGAATCAGGTTTAGTTCAATAATTACTGGGACTCCTCTTAATATCATCGATGGGAGAGAAGAGAGTTTCATTTCTGACACTTTTCAGATGATAAATTACAGAAGTTGAATAAAGTGAAGCACGTAATGCGGCTGATATCGCATCAGATGTATTCTTGAGTCTTTGGAGGAGCAGTAGATTCGTCTCTACGACCTCCAACCGTGTGAGAGGCCAGAAAGGTCTTTGTTGTGAAACAGAGCCCGGCTTACGCGTCCAACAATGTGATTATTTGTCTCTTTGTTCTTCTCGATCCCCCTGCCGTGTCTATAACACATGCATTGTAAAGGCATTGTTATGTATTTTGGTTGTGAAGCGACACATTTTTCAATGTGCGGCGGTTCCTCTGAGAAATGTGTCATGGCGGTGTGTTTTACCCCCCCGAGGGGCCGCTGGTGTAACTTTTCACACATGGACTCAGGCTTTTATTGCAGGCCCACACATTCATACTCAGATGGATTGGTTTGCACACACACCCCCAGTAAAACGCTACCTCTGTTCTTCAGATGCTGCGGTTATTGTTTAAAAAGGGATTCTGGTTTTAGCCGCCTTTAGCTCCATCTAACCGCCCCATCCAACTAATTCCCTTCAGGAAGATTTGGTCTAAATCGAGTTTTAGAGATTAAACCTATAAGATCAAATGTTCCCTGGTATGTTTGTTAATATGAAGGAGGATTTTTATTACAAAGTTCAGGGATTTTTTAATGACCTAATCTGGCACACGTTTTGTAACACCTTTTTTGTCAACAGACCATTCTTAACAGAATCTGGTTAGTAGAATCTGTAGAGTTAATAGAATCTGTCCAGTTTATGTTCAAATTTATATTATATCCCGCATTAAAGAGATTCCTAGAATTTCCTTCTTTCATCTGAGCAATATTGCAAAAATAAGAAATCTCCTGTCCAGGGGTGATGCTGAGAAACTAGTCCATGCATTTGTTACTTCAAGGCTGGACTATTGTAATTCTTTACTATCAGGAAGTCCACAAACTGTAGTTAAAAGCCTTCAGCTGATCCAAAATGCTGCAGCCAGAGTTCTGATGAAAATGAAAAAGAGAGATCATATCTCTCCTATCCTGGCTTCTCTTCATTGGCTTCCTGTTAAATCCAGAATAGAATTTAAAATCCTCCTTCTCACATATAAAGCCTTAAATGGCCAAGCTCCATCTTATATCAGAGATCTGATTGTTCCTTATGTTCCTAACAGAGCACTTCGCTCTCAATCTGCAGGTTTACTAGTGGTTCCTAGAATTTCTAAAAGTAGAATGGGAGGCAGATCTTTTAGTTCTCAGGCTCCAGTGGGCCTCAGCAGATGGCCGCTCACACTGAGCCTGGTTCTGCTGGAGGTTTCTTCCTGTTCAAAGGGAGTTTTTCCTCTCCACTGTCGCTACAAGCATGCTTAGTGTGAGGGATTGCTGAAGAGTCAATGAGTCGATGCAATCAGCTGGTTTTCCTTAGATAGAAAACTTTGAATCAATCTGACTGGATGATCTGGTGAACTGGAACGTGACCTGAGATGACATGATGTGAATTGGAGCTATAGAAATAAACTGAATAAGGTTTGTAAAGCTTTACGCACAGTTAGCTTTAAAACCATTAGCTTTATGCTACACTAGCTTTATGCATCATGAGTTATATGTACTGTTGGCTTTATCCACAGTTAGCCTTATGCACATTAGCTATACACATACTTAGGTTTCGGCACAATTAGCATTATGCACAGTGAGCTTTGTGCATCATTAGCTTCATACACCATTAGCAATATTCACTGTTAGCTATGCAAACTGTTAGCTTTATGGAGCATATGCTTCATGTACAGTTAAGGCCAATTTATGCTTCTGACGCATTGCCTCTGCAGCCGCAAAATCTGTCTCTCAAAAAAATCCTGAGGTTTGGAAGTTCGGAAGTACAACCACTTCTACGATGCCTCAGACAAATTAATTAAATAGATATATAATTTAATCTTCGATGTCTAGCAACTCTAGATCCATCTCCGTGACCGTGATATCTTCGAGATGCGCCATTGTTGTTTTGGAAGATAAACACTCCCGCCAGCACTGCCGAAGTTCTTGCGAGTTCTTCAACAGGCTCCCCCTTTAACTTTGGCGGGAAACTGCTGAGCGTCCCTAAAAATTCCAGACCAACGCTGCAGAAGCATAGCAGCAAAATTGGTTTGCGACCAGAACCAAGCGACATTTGATGTGTGCGGATGCAAAAGAATAATCTGCCCTTTAGCCTTTACGCTCATTAGCCTTACACACCATTAGCTTCACACAGTTAGCATGGTGTAACGTTAGTTATGAGAGCAGTTAACATGCCAATAGATTTAAAAACAGTTAATTTTATGCAGCATTAGCTTTACACACCATTAGGTTAATGCACAGTTAGCTTTAGATAGATAGATAGATAGATAGATAGATAGATAGATAGATAGATAGATAGGTAGATATTAGGTAGATATTAGGTAGATGATAGATAGATTATAGATATATTATAGATAGATAGATAACAGATGATAGATAGACTTTGCAGGATTCTCCTGGATGATCAGGCTGGATCTGTCTAAGATGTGAACGTTGTTTATCGTGAATGAAGCAGATAAAGTTGTGAGTTTAAAGAAGTGTGCCAGTGTGACTCCTGGTGTCCAATAAAAGCCAGAGCAGGAGGCTGGATTAGCCGCGCTGCAGCGGAATCATCATCGCCCCTTCATGCTCATCAGAACGTCTCCATTAAAAATCAGCCCCAGTGGAACCTGGCAAATCTGACAAAAAAAGGACTGACATTTTGTTTTGATTTTTGCTGAAACTTTCATTGACTTGAAGCAGAAATGATTCAAACTGTAAATAAAACAGTTCTTCTACATTCAGTCTGTTAGAGGTCAGATGGTTTAAGAGTGACCCACCTTCTGAGAGGTGGCATGGCGCGTCTGCTCAGCACATCCAGACAGACTATCAGAGGGGATTTGGTCTCTGGCAGACGTTGGAAACTGGGGCAAACTGGGATCTGTGGTCCTTAGACCCGGCTGCTGATGCTGCTCATTGGTCTGTCTGCACCTGCAGTCGGCTGTCAGTGTGTCTCCACCTGCCGTGGTGCAGGATGGGTCCTTAGCTGCTGCAGCTGCTGCAGGCTGGTTTCCTGGATGAAAAGCAGCAGATCTCGTTTGGATACATCAATTCAGACTTTATTGGAGCGTCGCCTTAAGGTGAGAGGAATCCCTTTGAGCTTTATGTTTAAAGTCTTTGGTGATCTAAAATCTATTGAAATGCTGAATTTCCTCTCTTGCCTTCATCATGTGATGCCATGACTCTCTCTGTTATTATCTGGACTTTTGGCAAAGTTATTGTTTTGACTTGAGTCAAAGAAATGCAAAAACTTCTCACTTCAAGCTCTATTTGATTTAAAGATCAGCAGCAATCTCCTGTTTTACAGCATGTTGCACAGCAGGTGCTGCTTATCCTCCTTTATTATTGTGTCATGGTTGATTGCTTGTAAATCCAGAGCGTGTATGAGTGAAGGCACGCCGCTGTCAGCAGGAAAGCTGCTAATGGGGGCGTCAATCAGGCAGCCGTCGCCACTGAGTCAAAGGAAAACATGTTGGAAACATGCAGCGTGTCAGAGGCTCATTAGGAAGCGGAGCAGCATTTATACCTCTGCTGAGAGGAACACTAAATCACTGTTCCCCCCCCGGGAGGGAGCCACCGCTCTGCACACTGCAAATCCTCTCTGTGTGCATGACTGTGTTACTATTCCTGAAGCTGGCAGGAAGAACAAATACACCAAGAAAGGCTTTCAGGGGGTTTCTGAGGAAGAACAAAACGTTGGGAATCATTTCTGGGAAATTCGCATTTGTTTCTTGATAAAATCTAAAGGAATCAGCTATAAAGTGCTGAAATAAGGAACTTGCCTCATAGCAGGAAGTTCCAGCAGATGTCAAAATCCACAAAACCACAGCTTAGAAGTTGTGGTTGTTGGTTGAATGAGATCTGCTGATGGAATCAGATGCAAGAGGAAAGAGAAGAAGAGTTTCCTGAACGGCAGATCAGACTAAACCTCACCTGAAGGGAAATCACTTCCAACCAATCACTGCTCACAAAACTGCTTCTGGAACTTAGTCTCCAGTTTTTATCTAAAAAAACAAACTAAAGGATTAAATTATCTTTAGAGAACTTAGTCACAGATATTAGTTCTTTCCTGCTAGAATCACAGTATTTCTCCTTATTTGCTTCTCAGCAGATTAAACGGCCAAAAAGTATTAACACGATTTTAGTTTATGATGATTTAACTAAACAACTTGTTATACGAAAATAAAACAAGAACATTATAACAATTCAAAAATATAGATCTACAAAAACAAAATGATTAACTGTTTATTTTAACTTACAATTTCATACATAATTATGATATAAAAGATTGAAGAGAACTGATGATTTATGTTTAGAGGCCTCCTCACCATCACCCTCATCTTTAGCTCCCTCTGCAGATCATCCATCCATTTCAGTTCTATTCAGTTTATTTCTATAGCTCCAATTCACATCATGTCATCTCAGGTCACTTTCAAGTTAACCAGATCATCCAGTCAGATTGATTCAAAGTTTTCTATCTAAGGAAAACCAGCTGATTGCATCGACTCATTGACTCTTCAGCAATCCCTCATACTAAGCATGCTTGTAGCGACAGTGGAGAGGAAAAACTCCCTTTAAACAGGAAGAAACCTCCAGCAGAACCAGGCTCAGTGTGAGCGGCCATCTGCTGAGGCCCACTGGGGTTCAAGGAGACAGAAGCAGACATAGAAAAAGAAGCATAGATACAAAAGGCAACTGTCAACCAGCTCCACAGGCGGCCCCGTCCAGGAAACACACAGCCAGGCAGACGAGCTCCGAGCCAGCTCCCATGTCAGAGGATGAAGAGAGCACATCCAGTTAGTCACAGTCAGAGAAACAGGACTACACTGGAAAACAGGCCAAGCTCCAACATCTATAAACAAAGGTGTTGATGGCAGCAGCACAGCTGATATTTCTCTCCAGGATGGAGTCACAGCCAAACAGGAACAGACCAGATGAAGCTACTATGAGAAAAAGCAGAGAGAGCAGAACGTTAGAGATTGAACTAACAGATTCTGCAGAGTGGGAGAATAGAGAGAGAATGAAGCAGAATGATGAAAAAGAGGTCCCTATGTCCTCCAGCAGTCTAAGCCTATAGCAGCAGAACTATAGAGATAGCTCAGGATAACCTGAGCCACTCTAACTAGAAGCTTTATCAAAAAGGAAAGTTTTAAGCCTAGCCTTAAAAGTAGACAGGGTGTCTGCCTCACGGACTAAAACTGGTATTTGGTTCCACAGGAGAGGAGCCTGAGAACTAAAAGATCTTCCATCCATCATGGGATTGAGCTCCACTAAGTTGGAACCAGGCAGGGAATTAAAATCTCCATCTTGCGGTTCTGTTCTGGCTTTGGTGGAACCAGACAGTCTTTATCAGATCCAATCTAAGGCTAACCTGATCCATTTGACTCATGTACCTCTAATTGTTTAACATAATGATTACTTGAGGAAACTTTCCAGTCAGACAGTTTTCTGCAGGACTGATTTGAACCACATGGGACGGCAGACACACAGCCACACTCAATTACATCATTGTAAGTCTGCAGAGAGCCGCCTCTGCCCACGGTTAATGCAGGTCAGGAGAGACTCCATGGATGAAGTCAAATACAGTGCTTCTGTCAAAGTGTTAAACATTTATGTAAGCTGGTTAAAAGCGCTGTAACTGCTGGCTCCGCTCACTCCTCTGTTCAGATTCAGAAAAATGACACATTTCTACCCAAACCAGGAAGAGGAGACCAGATTGAGCCTTTATGGTGAAGGTTTCCCTCACTGAGGAACATGCATGTAGACGTAATGAGACGCATGTGAAAGCAGTTTAACCATATATCCACACCCTGCCCTGCAGCCCTCTCCGTCCCTCTGGGGTATTGCAGCCAGAGCTCCGGTCCATCGCTGGAACAAACGTTGCTCTATGAAGGACTGAAAACAGATGTAACCGAAGAAGTCTGCAGACAGCCACCTGAAAAACAGTCTGTGTGACGCCTGAAGTTTGCAGAGAACGGATCTCATTCTTTGAATTCAGATTAATTTGGGGTTTTAGCTGTAGGCTGAGGAGGACCACCATGGATCAGTTCTCTGGATGTTTGGTGGAAGAGGAGCAACATGTCCCTGCAGCCAGTCTCTGGAGGGTAGGAGGTGGTCTGTGGTGCTGACATGTATCATCTCCTCTGATATCAGAGATCTGATTGCTCCTGTTCCTAACAGAGCACTTCGCTCTCAATCTGCAGGTTTACTAGTGGTTCCTAGAATTTCTAAAAATAGAATGGGAGGCAGATCGCCTGTGGAGCTGGTTGACAGTTGCCTTTTGTATCTATGCTTCTTTTTCTATGTCTGCTTCTGTCTCCTTGAACCCCAGTGGGCCTCAGCAGATGGCCGCTCACACTGAGCCTGGTTCTGCTGGAGGTTTCTTCCTGTTCAAAGGGAGTTTTTCCTCTCCACTGTCGCTACAAGCATGCTTAGTGTGAGGGATTGCTGAAGAGTCAATGAGTCGATGCAATCAGCTGGTTTTCCTTAGATAGAAAACTTTGAATCAATCTGACTGGATGATCTGGTGAACTGGAAAGTGACCTGAGATGACATGATGTGAATGGAGCTATAGAAATAAACTGAATAGAATAGAACTGATGCTAAAGTCTAGCAGAGCTTTCTGCTGTGTAGGACTGACAGGATAATCAGGATTTCAGGAAGATGCTAATGAATTTGATCCAGATCTAAATGTGTATACGAAGATAAACAGCGACAGAGAGCGTGCTCGTTTCCCTCGCCTTTTCCTTTTGGATAATCTGGAAACTTTGTCTGAACAGAAGCAGCCAGGTGCTCCAGGATGCAGCCTGGACCGTGACCAGAGGAGATCAGCTCTGCTCGTGTTGCCGCTGCGGTTCACTTTCAACCCAGACACAACCTGACGTAAGGTTGAAGTTTATCGACTAATAAGGAGTTAGCCTCCTTCCACTGCTCTGCGTTTACGGCCGGGGCCGGTGGATCGGCCGTAAACGCAAAGAGGGAAACCCGGCTGGCTCATAAAGCTGCTGCTTCACTCTCCAGGTCAGCAGCTTATCAGGGATGTTAGAGCAAGAAAGTTAAAGAGGACATTCCCTAATTGCTTTCAGCCAATCATGGGATCGTTTGTTGGATCTAGCTCTATGGTTTCATGTGTCTGTGTCCCAGTAACGCCCCTGCTCTCATTAGCAGCACGCCCAGTGGCCCGGCGCTGAGGCGCTGGTGGGGACAGCTGGCCCGTCTGATCCCTCCTGTCTGCTGTGACTTAGGTATTAGTGGCAGCACTAATAAAGCTGATTATCAGTTTGGCTCACACCCGGGACAACCCCAGCATCTGATGGGGCCAAGAGCCCAGACTGCATCGACACCAAGGGCTTCAGATCCGTCATTTCTGTCATTGTCTTCCAACACGATGGTTCACCTTCAATCAGCTTGATCAGAGCTCCTTACATGGATCCTTTCCCTGATCCATCATGTTTCCTCCAGTCGTCTCCGTTCGGTCGGCTCCATGTCACCAGAACTAGTGATGCAGGATATAATCGGCCCCCTATCGGTATCGGCCTTAAAACTGAATATCGGACATCGGCCACCCCACCGATATTTAACCCGATATTTGATCAGCTTCTGAATTTCTAAAGTCTAAAAAAAAAAATACTACTTCTTCTTCTTCCTCAAAAACTTCTTTTTTACAGACTTAAAAACTTCTAAAGACGAGGGAAAAAAATATTGATCCATTAAAATATCCCAATATCTTCATATGCTGATATATTGCCATTTAAAAACACCATATCAATCTCTTTTACAAATGAAATATTGCTATATGTCATCGTTATGCTACGAAATCCCCCGAAAATTCACCAAATGTTGCCATATTTTTATATGTTGATATATTGACGCGGTATCGATCTATTTTACTAACAAAATCTCACAAGAATTTGCAAAATATCACGAGAGTTTGTAACAGAACGATGAAATTTTGAAAGTAAAATAGATCGATACCGCGTTTTTAAAAATCAATTTGATATCAGCATATGAAAATATATGTGAGTATATTATTTTTCAAAGTGTCAGAAATGGATAACAAAACTGCTATTTTCAATGACTACTTATTTTTGTCCAGCTTTAACATCAGTATCGATATCGGTTATCGGCTACATGAGTTTTAAAATATCGGCATATCGGATATCGGCCAAAATCCCAATATCGTGCATCCCTAACCAGAACTTTAGGAATTCAGTGAGCAGCAAACCCAGAAGGCCAGGAGTCAGTAGATCTATTTCTATCAGCTTTTTATGCATATTTAGAAGCCCTTGATCTTTTACAGTATGATTTTTTCCAGAGTTTTATGGTGTTTACACTGTCACAAGTACAGAGCAACGAAAGTTGCTGCTATAGGCTTAGACTGCTGGAGGACATAGGGACCCCTTTTTCATCATTCTGCTTCATTCTATCTCTATTCTCCCACTCTGCAGAATCTACTGCTTTTTCTCATAGTAGCTTCATCTGGTCTGTTCCATGTTGGCGTTTTTTTTTTGGTGTAGTCCTGTTTCTCTCATATAACTGTGGGTTTAGCTTTTACTGGGATTAACTGTATGCGTACTGGATCACAGCTCGTCTGATTAACCGTTTCTTTCCCAGACAGAGCCTCCTGTAGAGCTAGTTTAGTGTTAGCCTTTCTAACATAGAAAGTATTTATAGATTGGTGCTTCTAGGTTCCACTTCTATGTCTGCTTCTACTCAGAAACTGAAACAAGTTCTGGTTTATTTTACCATTTCTCTCATGGCTGCTGTTAAAACACTAGAGACAGATGCATGTTGCCACTGACCGTGTGAAAAAGATTTGTTTTGAACTCTTTTACCTTTAGATGCTCCTTGCCTGTCCCTAAAAACAGCTTTAATCCGGCTGTTACCATAATCTGGATTTCCACAGTATTCCGGTTGTTTGGGGTCATCTGTGCTATATTAAATATTCTTCTCATGTTTGACTGAAATAACCCTCCCGCCTGGTGCCTGTCTGCTTCTGTCCTCACAGCCAAGAGTCAAACACGGTAAAAAATGTTTCCCTTTATCCTCCACACCTGCTTTAATGTTTATAGCGCCTCTTTGGCGGCAGTCAGACTCTGCAGAGCTCAGGTTGGTGTCTGTAGTGTTGAAGCAGAGATGCATCTAACCGTTATGGGGGGGGGGGCTACAGGATTGCAGTGTCAGACCGCTGGTTTAAACATTCGTTTCCGTGACCGGGGCTGAAAAACTCAGAATCACCATGTTTCCATCCAAACGAAAGGCACATTTTGAGCATGATAAGAAAATGTCTAAAAGAAGAAAATGCAAATGGATAATTTTCCATTTATTCAAAGCGTGACATCATACCTTTAATTTACGTTAGGCTACAGAGGCGTCCAAAGTATTCATGTTTATTACTATAATATAAATCCTGCTTTTAAAAAACACTTTTATAGAAGTTAGAGAATCAACTTCAGCTTTTTACTCCAGTAAAAATGTGAAAGTAGAATGTTTAACACTATTTAAAGTATAAAAATAATGCAGAAAAAACTGTTAATGCCAGAAGTTTTACTGCTTTACTCTATTAAAGGAACATTTTTCTACTATTCTGGATGATATTTTCCTTAGACTTTATTTTCTTAGTTTTATAACTAATGGCAACAGCGTCACATTTAACTTTGCATCATCTTAAAAAAACGCTTTATTTTGGTTTGTGGTGAGCAACAAGTTGGGGCAGCACCGAGTCCAACCACGAAGAAATCAATTATCTAGGTTAAACTAATTATCTTGATGTTTTTTTTTTGTTTTTTTTATACCAACAGGCTGTAATGAAAATGAGCTTAAAAGAAACAAAACTAATGAGTTTAATTTTAAAATGTAAGTAAAACTCACTAAAGTCTAACTATAAGCTTTATCACAGGTAGACATGTTAGACTGAATCAGAGACAGTCCATGAGAGGAGCAGATAAACCTGTTACCTCTGCAGGCTTTTAACCTTCATTAAGGATATAAATGACTTTTGGAAAATATCAACTCTGTAAAAATTCCTCCAGAATAACGTCTGTGAGCCACTCATTGGATCATCCAGGTAAAAACGCCACAGGAGACAGTTTTTCTTTTGGTTCTTGGAGGGATTTGAAGAAATCAGCCAGAAAACCACTGATCATTAAAAAAAATATTTAAAAAAATGAAAAACTGGACCTAAAAACAGAGATCAACAAAACTGGCTTCAGTTCAGGTACTAACATAAAGAACTGAAGCACAAAGTGACATAACAAGCAAGACATGAGGGAAAATTAAATGGTGGCTGATCAGACACACAAAGGGGGATAAATGACTAACAGACAAATAAACTTAATTAAACAGATAAATACTGAACAAATTAACAAAACTGTCCAAAACAAAGAATATCTAAACAAATGTGAAATAAATTTCCGCTCCTATTAGAACAAATGTTGCGACCCGCTGATCAGGCAGCGACGACCATCGAGAGGAAAGATGGAGCTCATTGATCCAAAGGAAACGGGAAACTCAGAGAAAAATGAAAACTATAACAGTCACACAGCTTTAGACTGTGACAGCCGGCTGTTAGCACACAGCTAACAGCCGGCTGTCACAGTTAGAAAGAAAAAATGGCAGAAAGATCCTTCTGTGGTTTTAAATACGTTTATTTAGGGCAGAAGAAACAGTTAAAATATCTTTTTTTCCTATAAAATGTAAGTTTCCACAGTTCAACTGAAGGGACCCCAGTTAGTTTCTCCTATTAACCCCCCCCCCCCCCCCCCCCCCACCTAAAGGCAGAGAAAAGGAGCAACCTGCTGTTTCACAGATGAACGTTTATTGGACTTTAAAAAATGTCAGGAATGTCTGGAAAAAGAAGCGGAGAAGCTGAAGAGAGGAGAACAAGCAGGCAGGAGGATCCAGAGCAGGAGGTTGGGCTGAGGGAGCCGGACACGGACCTCCGACTAGAACCACTGGACTGGTGACTGGTGAGGACCAGGAGAGCAGACCTGGAAAACAAAAAGACTAATGAAAACAAACTGGACCCAAGACCTAAAGTCTATCAACACTTTAAAACAACATCCAGAACAACAAAAACCAGCATTATCAACAGCTTTGACTGATAAAGAGAAAGATAAGGAACGAGGGAAGGCATGAGTTTGCAAACAGCATCGACACCTCCATGTTTCTGTTTGCAGCCCCCCCCCCCCCCCCCAGGGATTAGTGTTTAGCTGATGAATGGCTGCCTTTCAGGCTGGATCTGTGCTCCCAGGAGCATTGCCATTTCTCTGGTTTCACTGAGAGAGGCTCGCTGGGGTTGGCCCGGGGCCCGGGGCTTTCTATAGGCCCCCGGTTCACACAGCTTCTGTGACACGGCACAGGTAGTTTCAGCGCAGGAGAGCGATGGAGTATTATCTGTGCTGGGAATCCTTCCTGTAGCAAAGCACATCCACAGACAGAGCAGCTGCTTTGGACAGAGCAGAAACTTCTCTCCTTCTGAGATGTTTATGGTCAATGTGAGCAGATCTGATGCTCTACGGGAAAATTTTTAAATCTTACAATTTTATGATGGTTTTTATAATACCTTTTGTCATGACTTGTGTGCTCTGCGTTTTTGATTTGCATTGATATTGTAGCGTGTTTGCCGGCAGGTAAATAACTAACGCTGAAACCAAGATCCAGAAGCTCTTATTCAATAAAAAAAAAAACAGGAAATGCTTTTGAGTTAAATACAACTGGTAAAACTTTCTTCAGATAGTGCCAATGCTAACATTTACTCTTTTTGCTAAAGTCAGAGTGGCTCAGGTTATCCTGAGCTATCTCTATAGTTCTGCTGCTATAGGCTTAGACTGCTGGAGGACATAGGGACCCCTTTTTCATCATTCTGCTTCATTCTATCTCTATTCTCCCACTCTGCAGAATCTGTTAGTTCAATCTCTAACGTTCTGCTCTCTCTGCTTTTTCTCATAGTAGCTTCATCTGGTCTGTTCCTGTTTGGCTGTGACTCCATCCTGGAGAGAAATATCAGCTGTGCTGCTGCCATCAACATCTTTGTTTCTAGATGTTGGAGCTTGGCCTGTTTTCCAGTGTAGTCCTGTTTCTCTGACTGTGACTAACTGGAGGTGCTCTCTTCATCCTCTGACATGGGAGCTGGCTCGGAGCTCGTCTGCCTGGCTGTGTGTTTCCTGGACGGGGGGGCCGCCTGTGGAGCTGGTTGACAGTTGCCTTTTGTATCTATGCTTCTTTTTCTATGTCTGCTTCTGTCTCCTTGAACCCCAGTGGGCCTCAGCAGATGGCCGCTCACACTGAGCCTGGTTCTGCTGGAGGTTTCTTCCTGTTCAAAGGGAGTTTTTCCTCTCCACTGTCGCTACAAGCATGCTTAGTGTGAGGGATTGCTGAAGAGTCAAGGAGTCGATGCAATCAGCTGGTTTTCCTTAGATAGAAAACTTTGAATCAATCTGACTGGAGGATCTGGTTAAACTGGAAAGTGACCTGAGATGACATGATGTGGATTGGAGCTATTGTTAGCCTGTTCATGCTAGGCTAACGCAATGTTAGCCTAGCATGAACAGACCACCAACATAAGCAACTTACTTCAACACAGTACCAGGATAAAATGGAGATGTTTTCCCCATCTGGCCATTACCCAGCAGCCCTTGACACAGCTCCACTATCACAGGAAATTTACAATACTTTAGTTTTCTCCTTTTTCTGTTCCTTCAAATATTGAGTTTTTGTTTCTTTTCCGTTTGGAGTTTTTTTTCTTGCTAAGTTTGAAGTTTCCTGGTTAGTTTTGCCGTCAGGGTTTTGCCATATTAGCTCATTTTCTCATGTTCATATTATGTGTTTTTCATACTTTCTGGTCTATTCTTTGTTCTCTTTTCTGTAATTAATCTCTGTTCGGTTACTTTAATGTGTGTTTCTTCTCTGCAGCGGTTCTGCTCTACGTCTTTAATGTCTTTGTTGTGTCTTTTTCTGCCATCAGTTCAGACACATTCATTTCTTACCACTAATTATCCAAATCCGTTCACAGATGTTCAGCCTTTGTTTTGCTCATGTCCAACCGATCTCGTACAGAACCTCAACATGGCGGTCTTCTGCCGGACCGGTTAAGATGAGACAGGAAACGCAGTGAGAGTCCAGGAGGAATGACGCTCTGATGAAGCTTTAGCTACGATGGTGGAGGAGGGGCTGAAGGGGGGTGGAAACGGGGTCATCTGAATGAAATTACATAACGCAACCACCGTACTGGAGCGTACTGGAGGCCTTTTACTGGATGCCAATTTGCTTTTGTGGCAGCGTGGCTCAAAGCTGATTGGCTGCGTCGCAGGTGGATGAAGGAGAGCAATCAGTTGCTTCAGTCTAACTTCCACCTAGGCTCCATTTAACACACCTCACAGCGTGAAGCTATGATCTGTTGGCTCCTGTTTCGGTTAAAACTGATCCCTAACGGTGTATTTTATCATATATGTATACATTTGGGCAAAAAAGGGGTTAACAGGAAGAATAAATATAAATTTAAATGTTTAAAATAAAAACCCTGAGAAGTGGGTCATGCTTTGTTATCTAGTCTCCTCAGATTATTAGTGAAAAGCTGTTCTTGGTCACAGCGCCGCTGGAAGCCATTTTTAACAGGGGGAGCTGTGAACTTTTCTTTTTTAGGACAAAAGACCTTTGATTCTATAAGCCTATTTAAATACAATAAATACTAATAAATAAATAGATTGAGATTCACTACTTTATTGTCATATACAATCACAATAAACCTTTTTCAGTGGCTTTTCACCAAATTAAAAAGCTGTTCTTCACGAAGAGCTCGTCTGTTTTTATCTATGTATGACTTTTTTTCTGATTGACAGAACATGAGAATCACAGGAATATTGGCTGGAAGGCCTCGTCTGATGGGGCGGAGTCTAATGGGGCGGAGTCTAATGGGGCGGAGTCTGCCGGTGCAACAGCCATCAGAGGCGGGCGAACCTCTTCACTGGTGGCGGTTTTCCAGAAATATCCAAAATGTGTTTCTGTCATTAGACTGTGTGAGTTTACTAGTCTGCTGTGGCGAGTCTGATGCCTTTTTACCCGGCGAACGCTAGCTTGCTTGACGTTGCCATGACAATGTAACTTCCGTGAACGTGTGTTGATTAGGCCTCAAAATAATGAAATTAAGATTCAAATAGACGCTTTAATATCAGCCTAAATACAGCCGCTTGACTGATGGTTGGAAAACAGAAGTGGACTGAAACAGTCGGCAAGAACAGCCTGATCACTCATGGTTCTTCTAGAACCGTCTACCTGCCATGCGGCGGCGTTTATAGGCCATGACGGCTAAGATGGAAGCTGAACACAGAAAACAGATCTGCCAGAAAACTTTATCAGCAACAGCAACAGATGTCAGTTTGCTTTTATGAACTATTTCATCTGGAAGCCATATAGAGATTTAATTATGTCTTCATGGCTGACAGGTCTCTGCATGAGGAATAAGCTCCATGCTGCAGGTGTATGATGGCATCATTCTCACCTACATGGAGGTCGAATGCTAATAGCAGAGGATGCTAGGCTGAACCTGCCTGGGACCTCAGGTACCCCGGAACCAGCCGCTCAAAGACTTCCTAATGTTTTATTGTCTCTTCAAACATTTTCATTCCAACATCCTGTGTTTGACCTTTTCATCTGAACCGACATCATAAACAGATATTTCGACTTCATGCACAGAATAGATTTATTTAGTGAAAACAGATGTGTGCGTACCGTGTCGTTATCTGGTCGTTAAGTTCATCCAGCAGGTTTTTTCTCCTCTCTGCTTGTTTCAGGTGATATTTAAAAGCTTGAAGCAGAGCAGCGAGGAGGTGGACCTCAGACGGCATTGATGTCCGCAGCTCTAACCTTGACCTTGGCCAACGCAGCTAGCCATCACAACTCGTTAACATTAACGACCTTCCTGTCAGCGGCGGGCTTTGGGAACCGTTTGGACTTTAACGGCTCCAGCTGCCTGTCAGACTCTGACAACAGGAAGTCCTTATATCTCCATTAGCAGCAGATCGTATGCAGAAACCACCCGTGTGGCCAGATTTAGAGCTGATTGGGATCAAATTTGGCGAGACATTTAGGAAAACACTTTCTAAAACCATCGCTGAAACTTCCTGGTACCCAGAACCGATTTAAGTAGAACATCAATTTCTTTCCATTTGTTGTTAGGCTGGGAGCTCTGTGACATTTTTTGTCGAATTGACCAAAAAAAAATGTTTATGATTTATTTTATCCTTGCATAGAGAGAACAGTTCATCATACACGGTAATCAGCCCTGTTCTGATCTGAGCAGCGTTTGTTCCTCCTTATTGACAACAATGGAAAACAGTCAGAGTCAAAACTAATTACAGACACTTGTTATGAATAAACCTTTAGAAAGAATCTGGTTTGTTATGGAAGAATCTGTCTGCTCTACAAACAGCCTCACTCAGAGGAATTATTGAATAATAAAGTTCAATCAAAAGTTCATCCGTTAAATACGTATTTTCATATGATGAAATATTTTGTTTCTGTTTTCTGTTTCTCTGACTGTGACTAACTGGATGTGCTCTCTTCATCCTCTGACATGGGAGCTGGCTCGGAGCTCGTCTGCCTGGCTGTGTGTTTCCTGGACGGGGCCGCCTGTGGAGCTGGTTGACAGTTGCCTTTTGTATCTATGCTTCTTTTTCTATGTCTGCTTCTGTCTCCTTGAACCCCAGTGGGCCTCAGCAGATGGCCGCTCACACTGAGCCTGGTTCTGCTGGAGGTTTCTTCCTGTTCAAAGGGAGTTTTTCCTCTCCACTGTCGCTACAAGCATGCTTAGTGTGAGGGATTGCTGAAGAGTCAATGAGTCGATGCAATCAGCTGGTTTTCCTTAGATAGAAAACTTTAATCAATCTGACTGGATGATCTGGTGAACTGGAAAGTGACCTGAGATGACATGATGTGAATTGGAGCTATAGAAATAAACTGAATAGAATTGAATTGTTCCAGGCAGAGAAAGGATAGAGTAGCTCCGCCCAACGCGTATCAGACCCACTTTTCCGCCGCGCAGCTAGAGCAGCAAAGATGCTTCAGCTGCGCGTCAGAAATAAATTTATAAAAGCATCAAAAATAAAGAATGCATGTTTTTGCTGCTTCTGCTGCGTGTCGTCTGAACGAGTCATCGATGTAAAGAAACCATGTTGGTCTTTGTGTGAACGAGTCCTAAAATACTCAACACTAAACTCATAGAATTCATCTGTAGGTTTACTTCATTGATTAACATTTCTGGGAAATATCGATCATTTTCCTTCTACCTCCTGCTTGTTTTGCTACTTTTTGTTTAACTTTCTTATAGAATCCCAATTAATATACTTTCACATCGAGAAAAACAAACCATGGGGAAAACTTTTAACTTTTATCTGCTTCTGAAGATTTACTACACTGGAAAAAATCGACATCTAGACAAGTCATTTTTTTATTCGAGTAAATACAATTGTTCTTGGATTTAGGAGGTAAAAGAGACATTTTGCCAACAGAAAAAGACAACTTAAATTTAAAATAAGAAAATAAAATTGCATTGTGTTATTTCAAGCGCATTTTGTCTAAATATCTTATTTAAAGAGTAAAAATACTAATTTTATTGGCAAATCATCTCATTTACCTGCTCAAGTTAAGCGTAAATACACAAAATTTATAAAAATGTTTACTTATTTCAAGATCGTTTTTCCAGTGTATGATCTTATAGAGATATAGATAAATATATTAAATAAAAATGTTTTATTGTGTAGGAGAGACAGAATTAAACATCTAATTCTGAGTGGAATAAATGGACTCGTTTAACCGTCTGCATTAATAGAAATAAGTTTTTTATTTTGAAAATGAGGCACATTTTTATACACTACAAAAAATTGAAATCTAGATAAGCGATTTTTACTTAAAATAAGTGCATTTGTTCTTGTATTGAGGAGATAAAAGAGACATTTTGCCAATGGAACAAGACAATTTTTATTTAAAATAAGAAAACACGATTGCGTTGTCTTTTTCAAGTCTGTGTTATCTAATTTTATTATTTTAAGAGTAAAAATACTCATTCTGTTGGCAAACTATCTTATTTACCTGCTCAAATTGGAAAAACGATCTAGAACTATGTAAAAATGTCTTGACTTAAGTGTATTTACCCTTAATTTGAGTAGGTAAATGAAATGATCTGCCAATGGAATTAATATTTTTACTCTTAAATTAAGATAATTAGATAAAATGCACTTGAAATAAGACCCCACAATTGTATTTTCTTAATTTAAATGTAAATTGTCTTGTTCTATCGATTCAAGAACAAATGCACTTATTTGAAGAAAAAATTACTTATCAAAGAATTTGATTTTTTCTAGTGTGCACTTCATTTTTCCGTATTTCTAGATGGTTTTTCCAGTGCATCTTTTAACGACTCCCCTTCTTCCACGTCTGAGAAAGGATCTGAGATCTTTGTGGCGTAAAAACCAGCCGAGCCGTTTCTTCCTGGTCACACCCATCTGTTAGAGTCTCTGCAGCTGCTGCCAAATCCTGCAGGCAATAAAAACATTTCACCCACTAAAGTTCTTCCCTCAGATTTCATTTGCTTCTAATCCTTCCTGAACTGCTGATGATGACACGGTACTGAGGTTTATTATGCAGAGAAACATTTAAAAACTCAGTTGTTTTTTTTAAACTGACATCATGAGGTGGGCTGGTTTACGGAGGACTCTGGGTGATCATGTTGCTCTAAAAACAGATGGGAGAGCTGCAGACATCTGCTGAATGGCAGGAAGACATGAAAGAAGGAACAAATGGAGGGAATGAGGAAAAATAAACATTAGGATGGCTTTAGGAGAGAGGAGATGAAAGGAAAGCCTCTCCTAATACGTCCTTCCAGTGTTTGGAGTTTGGTTTTCCTCCGTCCTGCAGAAGAATGCTCGGCCCTCTGGAAAATGAAAAGGACTTTACCTTTATACTGGATTCTGTAGTCTGTGGATGAACAGGTGAAGGAAGCTATAGAGGCCTCAGAAGATTGATGCATGCAGTAGTCTAGATGTAAAAAAACACAAGAAGGGGGATAGTAGATTTTTTTTTTCTGAGGCAAACAGCCTAATTAATATATTCTATTAAAGCCAGCAATACACTGTGTCATATTTTTAATCGTATTTACAGCTCTAATTTTACGACGAAACCGCAAAGTTTAAAAGTTCAGAGCTCACAATACAAAAACATTAAATCTCTTAAAGTTGTAGGGAAATCATATTTAAATGTCAAATCATTCCGGCTTAAACATGTATATAAATGTTCTCTTTATCAGATGATATTGTCCCAAAATTTAGAAAATTTCTATTTAAAATTTTTTTTTACTTAATTCTGGATCACTTTTGCAGTGCACGATGCATGTTCTCACACTGTGCGGCCTGAGGCCCTGATGTGATCTTACGAAGGCCAACTGAATTTCGAACCTGTTTGATTTTCTCCTGACCTTACGATTCCTGATCAAGAGGTGGTTGTGAGAGGATGATTGCCTCTCGTTACCCCCTACATGATGCAGGGAGCATGATCAGGCTGAAAGTTGGCCCGATCAAAACATTCTCACACAGCTGGAGAATCGGGCAAAAAATTCTCCAAAGATTGAACAGTGTACGCCCAGCTTAAGCCAACAGCCCGCCAAATGTTCAAAGGGCAATATTATTACCACTGTTAATACAAAGTAGAAATTTTATACATCCAGTAATAAAATGTCACAAGAGACGGTATGGGGGATGTTCATTTTAGACTGAACTCGAGTTCTGAGTACAGGTCTACATTGACAGGAAACCTACACTGTGCACCAGCCAATATGCTCACCTTGTTTTTAGTCTATAGTAGGGCAATTTTTTTTAGCTTCACTGCATTTGATGAAAGACAGACATAATACTGGGTGCTGGGTGGAGTACTTTGGAGAGCTCCTTAATTCCACCAACACGTCTTCCATCGAGGAAGCAGAGCCTGGGGGCTCCGCTTCAGGTCCTCCCATCGCTGTTGCTGAAGTCACTGAGGTGGTTAAAAAGCTCCTCGTGGCAATGCTCCAGAGGTGGATGAGATTCGCCCTGAGTACCTTATGGTTCTAGATGTTGTGGGGCTGTCCTGGTTAACGCGGTTCTGCAACATTGCGTGGACATCGGGGGCAGTTTCCTAGATTGGCAGACCGGGGTGGTGGTCCCGTTATTTAAAAAAGGGGACCGGAGGGTGTGTTCCAACTACAGAGGAATCACACTCTTAATCCTCCCTGGTAAGGTCTATTCTGGGTTCTGGAAAGGAGGGTCCGTCTGATGGTCGAATCTGGGATTCAGGAGTAGCAGTGTGGTTTTCGTTCTGGCCGTGGAACACTGGATCAGCTCTACACCCTCAGCAGGATTATGGAGGGTGCATGGGAGTTTGCCCAACAGGTCTACATATGCTTTGTGGATCTGGAGAAGGCATTCAACCCTGTTTACTTGGGGGGTCCTTTGGGGGCGGTACCCTGGGAGTATGGAGTACCCGGCCCTTTAATAAAGGCTGTTAGGTCTCTTTACGACTGGTGTCAGAGCCTGGTCCGCATTGCCGGCAGTAAGTTGGACTCGTTTCCAATGAGGGTTGGACTCCGCCAAGGTTGCCCTTTGTCACGGATTCTGTTCATAACTTTTATGGATAGAATTTCTAGGCGCAGCCAAGGTGTTGAGGGGATCTGTCTTGATGGCCTTATGATAGAGTCCTGCACTCCCGCGGGAGTCCCACGGGACTCGCAGGACCCAACGCAAAGCAGCACGGCGCGGAACAAATATTGAAAGCTCATTGCGGGAGGGAGAGCGCACAGTGCGGGTGGGAGCGGTGATAAGCGGCAGTCCCACAAACTAAAAACGTGTTTTAAAACGTAAAATATAATGTAAAATAAAGTCATAAATTATCAGTCTATGTCTATCATATACATCACAATATGCCACCTAACGCGAGTCATGCACTATGCGGTGAGGAATCGGCCAGTAATGTCCCTAGCTTAGCACAGCGTGTTTAATTCCTCAAACTAATGACACGAATTGCCTTGAGCAGTAGACGAACTTCGGGATCATGCGGGAATTGCGGGCGGGAGCGGGACTTAACACTGCATGGGCACAGGACTGGAAAATATGTCCTGCGGAAGCCTCTACCTTAGGATTACATCTCTGTTATTCGCAGATGATGTGGTTCTATTCGCTTCATCAGGACGTGATATACAGCTCTCACTGGAGCGTTTCGCATCCTAGTGTGAAGCGGCCAGGATGAGAATCAGTGCCTTCAAATCCGAGACCATGGTCTTGAGCCGCAAAAGGGTAGAGGGTCTTCTCTGGGTTGGAGAGGATGTGCTGCCCCTAGTGGAGGAGTTTAAGTATCTTGGGGTCTTGTTCACGAATGAGGGGAAGAGAGAGCTGGAGCTTTAATGGAAATATACCAAGAACGTCCTCTTACACCAGGGCCATATGGAGGCCCCTCATTTAATGGTTCTTGGTGTGAATTCTGGCTGAGGGGATTTCTTGCATGTCTGTCCTGGTATAAATTGGTTTTCTCAGGGAACTACAGCTTCCTCCCACAGTCCAAAAACTATTAGGTGGATTGGTGACTTTACGTTGTCCTTAGTGATGCATGGTTGTACGTTTCTTCCCTATGTTGATGGACTGGTGACCTCGCCGAGGGGTACCCCGTCTTTAGCCCAAAGGATGCTGGAGGAACGGAAAAGCCCCCATAGACAATAGAGAAGATGGATGGTAAACATTGTCCAGCTTGTTGATGTTTTTTTTATTTAGAAATCTCCACTTCAGTCTTTCCTACAGAGGCCAGATCAGAGCTCCTTATGTAAAGACGAATCAGACTCCAAGTTAGATCTATGGCAGTAAATACAGACATTTTATTTATTATTGTTTTTGTCTGTGCTGCTTCTTTACTTCTTTCCTGGTGCGTTCTCACTTTGGATAATTAAACTTCAACATTACATAAAAACTAAAGCTTGGAAGACAGAAAAAAACAAAAACATCTTTATCTCATGGCATGGCTGGGCGGCAGCATTTTTAAAGGAAACAATCTTGGAATCGTCCAAGAAGAAAGCAGAAACATTTCCAACATGTGACTAATGTTTCATTGCTGTCCAGTCTGTCTCTAATTGTGCAGACCTGTTTACTTCCACTGAACTCCAAGGCGTTGAAGGAAAACACAGCAGTGATGGGAATGGGTGTAACCAAAACGAGGGGATATCAGGCAAGCAAGAACATGTTCTGTCAGAGAACTGAGATTCCAGGTGATGTTCACGTCAAAAAAAACTAAACAAACAAAACATGACTCACTCACTTTCATGTGACCTTAAAGAGGTGCTAAAAATAAAGGCCAGTGGTTGTTCCTCTGAGCTATAAAATAATAAACAGCAGATAGGAAAAAGGAGTTTAAAAATGAAAAAAAAAAACCAAACATTTTAAATGTTTCTAGAAACAAAGTAAAGAGGCGGATATAAACTATAAAATGTTTAACATCTTTCAGTTAAAGTTCAGAACTTTTTCTTTTCTGTTATGGTTTGTTACAGTAGTAGCCATTCAGAATGGCCTTTCCCAGTCAAAAGGCAACCGAATGGCAACCAAGGACCAGCCAAGGACCAGCCAAGGACCAGCCAAGGACCAGCCAAGGACCAACCAAGGACCAACCAAGGACCAACCAAGGACCAGCCAAGGACCAGGCACGGACTAGCCAAGGACCAGCCAAGGACCAACCAAGGACCAACCAAGGACCAGCCAAGGACCAACCAAGGACCAGCCAAGGACCAGCCCAAAGACCAGGCAAGGACTAGCCAAGGACCAGCCAAGGATCAGCCAAGGACTAGCCAAGGACCAGCCAAGGACCAGCCAAAGACCAGCCAAGGACCAGCCAGGGACCAACCAAAGACCAGCCAAAGACCAGCCAAGGACCAGCCAAGGACCAGCCAAGGACTAGCTAAGGATCAGCCAAGGACTAGCCAAGGACCAGCCAAGGACCAACCAAGGACCAGCCAAGGACTAGCCAAGGACTAGCCAAGGACCAACCAAGGACCAGCCAAAGACCAGCCAAAGACTAGCTAAGGATCAGCCAAGGACTAGCCAAGGACCAACCAAGGACCAACCAAGGACTAGCCTAGGACCAGCCAAGGACCAGCCAAGGACTAGCCAAGGACCAGCCAAGGACCAACCAAGGATCAGCCAAGGACTAGCCAAGGACTAGCCAAGGACCAACCAAGGACCAACCAAGGACCAGCCAAAGACTAGCTAAGGATCAGCCAAGGACTAGCCAAGGACCAGCCAAGGACCAACCAAGGACCAGCCAAGGACTAGCCAAGGACTAGCCAAGGACCAACCAAGGACCAACCAAGGACCAGCCAAAGACTAGCTAAGGATCAGCCAAGGACTAGCCTAGGACCAGCCAAGGACCAGCCAAAGACCAGCCAAGGACCAGCCAGGGACCAACCAAAGACCAGCCAAAGACCAGCCAAGGACCAGCCAAGGACCAGCCAAGGACTAGCTAAGGATCAGCCAAGGACTAGCCAAGGACCAGCCAAGGACCAACCAAGGATCAGCCAAGGACTAGCCAAGGACTAGCCAAGGACCAACCAAGGACCAACCAAGGACCAGCCAAAGACTAGCTAAGGATCAGCCAAGGACTAGCCAAGGACCAGCCAAGGACCAACCAAGGACCAGCCAAGGACTAGCCAAGGACTAGCCAAGGAACAACCAAGGACCAACCAAGGACTAGCCTAGGACCAGCCAAGAACCAGCCAAAGACCAGCCAAAGACCAACCAAGGACTAGCCTAGGACCAGCCAAGGACCAGCAAAAGACCAACCAAGGACCAGCCAAGGACCAGCCAAAGACCAGCCAAAGACCAGCCAAGGACCAGCCAAGGACCAGCCAAGGACCAACCAAGGACCAGCCAAGGACCATTTATGTCTTTTTACCAAAATAAAATGGAGGGCAACCTGGATGTAAATCTGGATGTGCAAATGAGCTGATGGTGCATACGCAGGATGGATCGTGCTTTCAGGAAACATCCGGTAGTGACATGCAGAATAAATGTAAAACAATGACACTTTGTTTCTGCTATTCAGAAAAATAACTATTATCTTTGAGAAGAAAAAAAAAACTATGTCATGTTTTAACTGCTGCAGTTTGGGCTGTTTTAATCTCACTATTTTCATTTATATTTTTAGAAACTAGATGGTGTTAGCTTTCAGATGTCAGGTGGACCAGTTTGTCGTATTTTTGGTCACCTTGAACGCAACTCAATTCTGACATTTTAAATTGAAAAAGCTTTCCTTAATTTACATACCGGAGTTTTAAGAAAAGCAGCCCACATAGAGCATTGATACCCAACAAGTGCTGAATATTATTTAATAAATCTCTAAATTAGCTAATAGTTGGGTCAAAGGTTACATAGAGTGGCTTTCAACAATTCACAGAAACTGTAATGACACACACGTCTTTACACTCTATTGTGAAGGATTGTATTTTATTTAAATGTTTGAGGATTTGGTTCTCAGATGAGCCAAACTTTTAAAACATTATTAAACTTAATCTGTTTCTAAATTTCTTCCTCCTTGGTCAACAAGTATTTTATGTATTGCATCTAAAACGTCTGTCAACAACAAACGTTCTTATCATGTTTTCAGCTTCTTAGATTGAGGTTAGTAGAGCATCTAAGATCAGATAACGGTCCTTTCTGGGGAAGGACTCCTCTCTGCCAACCTCTGAGCAGAAATGTTTAGCTTCCTGGACAGCAGCAGGATATTCCAACAGCATCAGGAAGGACTTCCGCAAAACTAATCAGGCCAAGACCATGAAGTGGCCGGATTTTAATGGATGAAAGCCCCAAGAAACATCATTTATCTAGCAGGCAAACAGCCCAATGTCAGCCTCTAGAAACGGCTCCATGTTTAGTACTGACAATAGAGAAACAGCTGAAATATATTATCATTTAGTTTATTAATTATTGGATAATGTTTGTTTGGAATAAATGTGTCATTGGGTTGGTTTGATTAAGCATTAAGGGCTGCATCTGCTGAGTCTTAGAAATATTTCTGTTTTTTATAGTTTTAATAATCTTCTGTTGAAGATATAAAGCTCTTCTGTTTGGATTAGGTCGCCTCATAAGTTGAATGTCTTTAATAAGAACTTCAGTTCAAAAACTCGCGATGAGGGAATGGCAGCTGTAGGCATAGGGTCGACGTTGACGTGGAGGAAGGAGTGTCTTGCTGTGATAACGATCAGAGATAACGATGGTTAAACAAAACTGTATAACCAGATCTACCCGCCTTAATTCATGCAAAAAATTGATAACTGTAAAGCCAGGCATACACTTTATGATATTTCCAATCGTTGCACGCAGCTGCAGCTCAACCTGTATGACGAAACCGCAGGGTTTAAAAGTTCTCAGCTCACAAGACGAAAGTTCAAAGCTTATTTGATTACATATTAAACATTAAATTAATGCAAATTAAAAACATCTGAATTAAAAACAGTTGGGTTTCCTTGAATATGGAAAACCAAACCAGTGTCAGTCGGATGGAATTCAGTCTGTCTGACTTCACTAAGCTGGGAGTTCGTACTCTAAGCATAAACTGATCGCAGGTTTTATTTCAGTAGCCGTGGTTAAAGTCGCCTCTTCTCTCAGTCGTAGTGAGCAGCTCTGACTTCCTGATCAGCGCTGTGCTCATTAGAGCTGGAGCAGTTATCTTTCCTGCTTATCTCAGCTGAGAAAAATTAGCAGCAGAGAGCGACTCAAAACATGATGATTAGAGGAAGTTTGTCTGATTGACTATTTAATTCCTCACTTTTAGCCATTAATTGTTGTTTTTCTGATCTCCTAACCATTACAAATGAAAACTGTTGTATCTAAACCTGAAATCTTTAATTAAGAAATCCTAAAATCAATGTTTAAACCTTTATATCATGGATCATTACTGAGGATTTTCTTCCTCTTCTAGCCAAAACCACAAACCATGCAGCTCTGCCACTGAGTCCAGACATTAGCCATCTTTACTTTGACATTAGCCATCTTTACTTTGACATTAGCCATCTTTACTTTGACATTAGCCATCTTTACTTTGACATTAGCCATCTTTACTTTGACATTAGCCATCTTTACTTTGACATTAGTCATCTTTACTTTGACATTAGCCATCTTTACTTTGACATTAGCCATCTTTACTTTGACATTAGTCATCTTTACTTTGACATTAGCCATCTTTACTTTGACATTAGTCATCTTTACTTTGACATTAGCCATCTTTACTTTGACATTAGCCATCTTTACTTTGACATTAGCCATCTTTACTTTGACATTAGCCATCTTTACTTTGACATTAGTCATCTTTACTTTGACATTAGCCATCTTTACTTTGACATTAGCCATCTTTACTTTGACATTAGCCATCTTTACTTTGACATTAGTCATCTTTACTTTGACATTAGCCATCTTTACTTTGACATTAGTCATCTTTACTTTGACATTAGCCATCTTTACTTTGACATTAGTCATCTTTACTTTGACATTAGCCATCTTTACTTTGACATTAGTCATCTTTACTTTGACATTAGCCATCTTTACTTTGACATTAGTCATCTTTACTTTGACATTAGCCATCTTTACTTTGACATTAGTCATCTTTACTTTGACATTAGCCATCTTTACTTTGACATTAGTCATCTTTACTTTGACATTAGCCATCTTTACTTTGACATTAGTCATCTTTACTTTGACATTAGTCATCTTTACTTTGACATTAGCCATCTTTACTTTGACATTAGTCATCTTTACTTTGACATTAGCCATCTTTACTTTGACATTAGTCATCTTTACTTTGACATTAGCCATCTTTACTTTGACATTAGTCATCTTTACTTTGACATTAGCCATCTTTACTTTGACATTAGTCATCTTTACTTTGACATTAGTCATCTTTACTTTGACATTAGCCATCTTTACTTTGACATTAGTCATCTTTACTTTGACATTAGCCATCTTTACTTTGACATTAGTCATCTTTACTTTGACATTAGCCATCTTTACTTTGACATTAGCCATCTTTACTTTGACATTAGTCATCTTTACTTTGACATTAGCCATCTTTACTTTGACATTAGTCATCTTTACTTTGACATTAGCCATCTTTACTTTGACATTAGTCATCTTTACTTTGACATTAGTCATCTTTACTTTGACATTAGCCATCTTTACTTTGACATTAGTCATCTTTACTTTGACATTAGCCATCTTTACTTTGACATTAGCCATCTTTACTTTGACATTAGTCATCTTTACTTTGACATTAGCCATCTTTACTTTGACATTAGCCATGTTTACTTTGACATTAGTCATCTTTACTTTGACATTAGCCATCTTTACTTTGACATTAGCCATCTTTACTTTGACATTAGCCATCTTTACTTTGACATTAGTCATCTTTACTTTGACATTAGCCATCTTTACTTTGACATTAGTCATCTTTACTTTGACATTAGCCATCTTTACTTTGACATTAGCCATCTTTACTTTGACATTAGCCATGTTTACTTTGACATTAGTCATCTTTACTTTGACATTAGCCATCTTTACTTTGACATTAGCCATCTTTACTTTGACATTAGCCATCTTTACTTTGACATTAGCCATCTTTACTTTGACATTAGCCATCTAATAATTGGCCAGTTTTACCAAAAGTGTCTCGTGTTAGCATTTCAATTGGACTTTTCTGCTCAAAATAAATCTTTAATCCGACTGAGAGGTTAAAGTCTGATGGTTCATGTCTATCAGCGATCGGATCAGCATGCGTGTAAACTGAATGAGGCGAGCTTCTAAAGCGCGCGTTGAATCGACATGAAGTCAGTGGCTAGCTGCTATCAGAATAATCTGACTGGAATCTTTTCATGAGAAATCTTTAGTCCGATCAGCTGTTTTATGTCCGTAAAAGTTCAATCAGATTATTGTTGAGAAACACATTTAATTCCAATTATAGGATATTTGCATGTAGACATAGTTATGAGAGCCAAGCGAACAACCAAAGCAACAAACGGAACACTGAGGGAAAAATGTGATGACTCATCAATTGATTGATGGATTGACTTTATTGATCACATCCTCCGCAGGAAGTCAAACACTTCTGGGCCAAAAAATGGTGAAAAAATTGTGAAAACATGTCCAGTATGGAGCTGAGACACTGATACGCACCTGTAATGATGTCATTGCATAAGATAAATAAATGCATTGTTCTGAACTAAGAGGAATACAATCCAAAAAAGTAACTTTGCTGTTAATTCTGATTTAATTTATTTAGATGTTATGTTTTATTTCTTTCCAAAGTATTTTTTCTTCTCTATTTTACGAATTACATTCCCGTTAAACTGATCAGTTCAGATCATGTTCTCCTCTTTTCCTCTGGAGTAAAGATGCATTTTGATTGGTCGGCTGGAAACAGCATTTTATTGGTCAAAGGCGAGTTTTGTAATGGGTTGGAAGTATCCTGAATATGATCTTCAAAACGCAATTTGAATGAAATTCGTAAAACTCAATCTGAAAAACTTTTTTTTTATTTAAAAAAAAATAAAACCTAAAACAAAAGCAAAGTTTTTCTCAATCCTTTTCTTTCAACAAAAATGGAACCAAATTCACTCCATAATACAGGCTTTATAGAAGAATGTTATTTTTTAATGAACAAAGGGGGTTCCAGGGGATTTGGGGAAACCATCTGTTGACCAAAGCCTTTATGAAAGAGCACCATCACTAATATGGGTTTAAAATATTATCCCCCCCCCCCCCCCCCCCAGGTTTATATCACAGCAGCTTTATTGAAATAATAGATTTATTATTATTATTTCTTTCATTTTAAAGCTTATATTCAGAAATCAAATATAGTTTTTTTAGATTGTGTTCTCAACAATAGGAGAGCGTTCAATGACTGTATGTTTGAGATCAATTTTCGAAAATACAAACCCTGCTGAAAGCGTTTGTGTAGTGAAACTGTGGGTCCATTAGCCTCTACCTTTAAAGCGCCCCCCCCCCCGGAATTGATCATTCCTTACAGACCGGACTTTTCCTTTAAAGTCGTAGGGAAGCGGCCGTTCCAAACTTTGCATTTCCGAATTCTCCCAGTGGTGCCCAACTTTACACCAGTGAATAAAGTGAATGTGATTGGTTGATTATCAAGGGGGCGGGATTGTTGTGGCGGAAGGTTCGCAGGCAAGTTTGATTGTGGCCGGTTTGTAGCAAGCATCTTGCTAACCAGTTAGCAACTTAGTGCTAGCAGGTTCCCAATGGGAAATTCCATTGGGACCAAGTAGCACTAAATTGGTGACTTAGAAACGACGCTGTCAAGGAACGCTATGGACAGCGGAAACATGCAAGAGGAGGAGAGTTTAGTGTCGGAGGTCGTGGATGAGTATCCTCCGTCATCCATTTTTTATTTAGAGGAGGAAAGCGGGGACGAAGATGTTGTGGAAGAGGACGCCAGGGCGGCAGAAGCTTGGTTTGGTGTAGAAGGCTTCCAGCCGTCCATGTTTGAGCCCTTGCCTCGCAACGCTGCCAGTTCTGTTAGCTCTACGCCTGCCGAAGACACAGACGTCCATCCCCGTGAACACTGGGACGCAACTCAATGGGAAAGGAAAGGATTCTGGTTTCAACCGTTCCGTATATTAGCTGCGACATATGAATCAAGATGCTATGACCGAAAACATTGATTGACAGATGACCGTTGATATATGATTGGCAGAATTTAGGTGTTCAGGCTGACGGAGAACTAACTGGCCTGCAGAAGATAACGGAAAAAACCTAGATTTTAAGACAGGATTATTTTTTTAAATTGAAATGTTCTAACTTTTGGGACAATATGGTCTGATAAAGAGAACATTTATAAACATGTTTAAGCCAGAAGGATTTGACATTTAAGGTGTTAGTTGTTGTCATGCGACCAAATTAATTTTCAAAGCGGGGTTCCATTTTATTTTTTATTTTTTTATGTGGTAATATATTTAACCTTAAACCTTTATTCCATTTTGGAAATGTGAGGAAAATCAAGACTCTCCAATTTTTTCTTTGCTTTGTTCTTAAATAAGAAATAATAATCCAAATAGCTGTCCTTATTTTTGATGCTAAAGTTCTTTCCAGGTGGTGTAGAATCTATAGCAGATGGTTCTACGCATCCATACATCAGGTGGTTTCTGAAAGTTACAGGTTCTGTAAAATTACCGTGAAAATGCACTGATATTAGAACATTTAATTAACATTTTTCTATACTTAAGTATTTCCAAAAGGGAGTTCTTCAATACTTTAATCTGAGTGGATGTTTGAGTAACTTGTACATGTAGTTGAGTAAGATTGGACTATGAGTTTCAATACTGTTACTCAAGTACTACTGTTTAGTACTTTTTCCACCACTGTTGGGAGGGATAAAAGTTCCACAAAGGAAGCGTCTAAAAGAGAGAACCGAGTTCATCTACTGTAGGAGATCCTGGAGCAGCTGATGCCTCCCTCCATGATGGTGTCATAGCTGAGCAGACAGTCAGATGGAGAAACCTCTCCAAAAAACAAAGAGACCATAAAGTGACGGTAAATGATGCCGACTTGGAGAAAGTAGGAGGTTGCAGCAGTGTGAGGATTTTCCATAAAAAAACCCTTCAGTTTTATTATTGCTTCAAATTTAGTCACTTTATTTTAATCCAGTCCTGTGAGGAGGATCGTTTTTTACCATCTAGAAATGTTTTACATAGAAGTGGCTGACTGATGATGACATTTGATCCAGTTGTTGAACTTGAGGTTGGATAGCGTTTCACTTTAAAAAGCCTGGGTTTTCTATCTCTATAATCCCCTGGAGCAGCGACATTCCTGCTGATTGTGTTCACTGATTGATTGTTGTAGAATCTGAGCACCAACTAAACTGTGTAGATTGGATGCTAACGCTTTGCTGCACTGATATGCAGAATATGGCTCCTTCTTTGCATTGTGGACCCCATGATCCAGAGCATTTTATTCTTCCTTATCAGATATTGACTGCAGGGTAAAACACGGTGAAACTGGAAGACCTGCCAGCAGCAAAGCCAGCAACATCTCAGGTCACTTTCCAGTTCACCAGATCATCCAGTCAGATTGATTCAAAGTTTTCTATCTAAGGAAAACCAGCTGATTGCATCGACTCATTGACTCTTCAGCAATCCCTCACACTAAGCATGCTTGTAGCGACAGTGGAGAGGAAAAACTCCCTTTGAACAGGAAGAAACCTCCAGCAGAACCAGGCTCAGTGTGAGCGGCCATCTGCTGAGGCCCACTGGGGTTCAAGGAGACAGAAGCAGACATAGAAAAAGAAGCATAGATACAAAAGGCAACTGTCAACCAGCTCCAGCTGTCAGGACTCCAGTCTTTGTGTTTGTTTTTGATTCTGACTGCCACTACCTTGACGCCAGAGTGTTTGCCAGTTTTTGGTACTCTAGCCAAGCTGAGTTTTCTCTGAGTCAGACTGAGTTCTTGTCTACCTGAGTTTTAACTTTGTTTTTGTCTTTGTCTCTCAGCAGGAAGTCATCCTGCAAACTGGACCTTTTCGGACCTTCTCTCCCTGGAAGGATCAACTGAGCCTTAAACTGAGCCAGGGATTCAAACTGGAGGTTTGGATCCAGTATCCCTGAGAGGAAGTTGCAATTACTCTTTAAGCAAGGGAATCATCTTCACTGCGACCCGTTCAAGTACAGCAGGAAATCTGAGTGGCAATCAGCGTCTCTGTTCCCTTACACCCTCCGAGTTCTGGGTAAACCCTGTTCTGCCCTCCACCGAATCAGACAAACTCTGGAAGATCAACACACACATTGGAATCAAAGATCCTTCACTTCTCTGGAAACATGAGTCATCAATCAGATCCTCTTCTTCATATCAACAAATGAAATTTCCCATTGAGCCTGAACTAAGTCTGTCTTCCCCTCGCCTTTCAGTTCCGGCTGAGCAGAGTTCAGAGCAACACTGCACCGAGCTTAACATCTTCAATACAACCTGTTAAACTTTCATCTGTGTCTCTCGGTTTGGACTTCTGCATTTTGGGTCAGACCTTTAATTAAATCATGACCGTAGTAGCCACGTTAGCTCAGCCATGTCTTTGTCCAAATATGTCGTCATCTTTTCTTTTTAGGGCTTTCAGCACTAAATTGCCCAAATATCCAAGGCAGCGCGTTTCACTCTAGTGAGCTTCATGTTCCTCTGCTACTGGTTTGGCTTCAGATAGACGAGTCCGAGTAGCGCCATCTCACTGCGGAGCTGAGTCCCACCTGGTTTTTAGTCGTGCAGTGTGAGCAGGTAGATGGCATCAGAGCGCCTGGCCGAACATAAATCGTGAGCTGTGGACTCACACTGTACGACTAAACCCTGCGGTTAGTCGTACAGTGTGAGCAGCAGCTGCGTGCAACGATTGAAATAAAATGGCACAGTGTACGCCTGACTTTAGTTTCAGTATTTATTGTCTGTGCCTTAAGATGAGCTCTGAACATCCAGTTGGTTCTCAGCTCAGCCAGAGATTTAACCAGTGCTGTAGTC
Organism: Cyprinodon tularosa; assembly: GCF_016077235.1. NCBI lineage: Eukaryota > Metazoa > Chordata > Actinopteri > Cyprinodontiformes > Cyprinodontidae > Cyprinodon > Cyprinodon tularosa. Next base: position 43,660 of record NW_024038328.1, read on the forward strand.
TATGTGATACGCGGGTGTACGGCGTATACCCACTAGAAAAGCTTGTGAATTTCCGTATAACCACGTAAAAGTGCCCAATAATGCTGCGTTCACACTGGACGCAGCAGGCACGACAGAAGCAGCGAGTTTACATGCAAAGTCAATGGTTGACGCGCGTCAAGGCGCCGTTAAAGGTCCCGCTGCGCTTTTGAGCAGCTGACGTGCGCCATGCGCCGCAAACACGCTGCTGCTCGAGATGGAAAAATTGAATGCTGCTGGATGCGCCGCATCAACCAATGAGAGAAGCTGATCTGGGAGCTGGCAGGGAGTCAGACGCAGCACTGCTGATGCAGAGCGCTATGATCACTCCTCTGAAACAGTTTATTAACGCCTAAATTAACTTCAAATGTAAAAACCTGCCGGCAGAATATGTTGGCTTTTATTATCCTGCTGCCTGCAGTTTGGATTACGTTCATGAAAACCACCTACCAGCTGCCGCGGTGAACCGCGAGGAGGCGACCCGGCCAGAGGCTGCTGATGAATGGGATTCCTACTGACAGCGCACCGACGGTATGTGGGGGTCTGAGCGGCTCCGACAGAAATAATGCTGCAAGGAGGATGATAATCTGGATGAACTGACTGCAATAATTAAGTTTTCAGGTGGATTTTCCCACTTAAAAACATTAAAACGACTTTATCCCCACTGATCACAGCAAATATAGCTGTAAGGCAAAGAAAGGATAGAGCAGGGAGCCTTAAAACCTTAAACCACTGATCACTTGCATGCAAACCATTCCATGTAGCACAGCTGAGTGTGAAAGAGGGTTCAGCTTAATGAACAATATCTGTACAGATAAAAGATCTTCTCTATTTTTGTCAAATATAAGTCATCTCATGATGATCGGTATAAATGGGCCTCCTGTTAATCTAATAAACCTAGGAAGTTTGTGACATCATGGTTAAGAAACCAGCACTCTGCAACAGAAACAAGACGACAAGTGAAACATAAGGAGCCTCAAAAGAAACATGTCTGGAACATTTTATAGACACAGTTTTAACCTGCATAGTACTACTGTACTTACATGTAGTACTTGATACTTAAGCATGTTTTGTTGTTCTGTTTTATAGATTCTACGTCTTTTCAATACAAAGCCAACTGTAGTACAGTTTGTTGTTCATTGATTCAAATGTAAGCAACACAGAAATTAAGCAATGTTAAATATGCTTAAGAAAAAATTACATTGCACTTACTGGCGTGCTTATTTCTAAGCACAGTATACCCACTACAGTAATGTAGACTACGCCACTGGAGTTAACCATTGATGAAGAGGAGCAGGAGGAGGAGAACATGAACAGCAGGCATGAATGCCTCCTTCAGTTCTAAGAAACAGATTAGAAATAAATCTGATCAATCTGACGTTTTAAGAAACCAACGACATGATTAATATCTCACCATAAAGTGCATTTTACCTACGAATGTTCATTGTTTGATCTGTTTCATCCTGCATAACTTTAACTGTTGATTCTGCTCTGGAATCTAAGTTCTTCTGTTTTTACTCCACAGAGTGAAAGCGAAGAGAAACAAACCAGGCTGCAAACAGCGTTGAGCAATATTTACTCTGTCAGAGTTTTTCTCTCCATTACCCCTGATGAAATAAATAAATGTATGCTCTTCATGCAAATATTTGCTGTAAATAATGTCTGTACATAGTGTGCTGTGAAAACAAAGCTGCTTTCTTGCAGGATGAACTCGTGTTTGCTTGCATGTGCAGAGAAGAAAGAGCCCATCCGATTCTTTTAACATGGATATGCACATGAAAAGAGATGAAATAAGGAGATGAAAGTATGTCAGGTATTGTGTCGTGGTTGTGTGAGGAACAATGAAAGGATAATAGGGAGATCTGATCAGGATAAGCTGCATTATGTTCAGTCCTTTGTGGAGCACAAAGCGCTGCCTGTGTAGTATCTGCTACATCTACTGCACATTTTTCCTTCTCACCATCCTCAGCCTCTGTCAGGATTTTCCACAGATGAAACTAACCAGCAGGCGAGCAAAACCTCAATTCTCTCTCATTCATTTATTTTCATTATCCTTTATTATTTAGTGAGTATTTTTTTCAGTGCTTCTGTCCTGGTTGTTCCTGACAGTTCGGTTCGATATGTAAGGATTTGTAAAGCAGTTAGGTCAGTTGTAAAAACTACGCTTATAAAACATGTATGTTTTCACTTCAGCAATAAAACTTTGCAGACTTCAGTCCTTAATAACCTTAATTTACGCCGGCCTCAAACTGAATCATAAACGATGCAGAAGAAACGTAGAGATCAGCGGCTGATTTAAGGCGTCTGCAGCAGCGCTGCTCGTCTGTCTGGGCAGTCTGACTCCAGACCGTAAAGCAGCGGCTCAAACAACACGCCACTGTACGCCGTCCTGTCACTTTTTATGGGAATGTTTTCTCTGCCCCCCCCCCCCCCCCCCCCCCCCCCCCCTGAAGCTCAGCTACATGCTGCCGGTCGAAGAGTCATTAAACTTACAGGCTTTTTTTTTTATAAAAAAGGTTTATTTAGTAAATGGTACCTTTCAAATGCTTATAATCTACCTTTTATAATGAAATACACTTTGCAGTATTCATTCTAATTCATTCATGCTGCTTCATTTCCAAACGCTGCAAACTGAGCTAAATGAAACGGATGTAAACTTGCTAATAATTGACAGAATATTCTGTAATGCTGTAATGATGCGATAGTTCAGTAGGGGGCCCTGTTGTTCAGTCTTATTCTGAGACTAGTACAGAAGAAGATCAATGATAGAGTAGAACCATGAACAGATCCAGGCCGTTTCTCAATCTGTGTACTTGTGCGTTCTTGTGAAACGTCATCATCCTCGGCCCTCGTTCTCTTCCAAACTCTTCCAGAACAGCAGACCGAGAACAAAGTCCCCCAATGTTGTTCTGGCCCCTCCCTCTTTACCCAGCATGCACTGCAGCAGCTTCCAGGTCAGCGCTCTCACAGAGCTCAGAGGATTAAGTTAAAAGTTATCTTTTCAATTCTATTCAGTTTATTTCTATAGCTCCAATTCCCATCATGTCATCTCAGGTCCCTTTCCAGTTCACCAGATCAACCAGTCAGATTGATTCAAAGTTTTCTATCTAAGGAAAACCAGCTGATTGCATCGACTCATTGACTCTTCAGCAATCCCTCACACTAAGCATGCTTGTAGCGACAGTGGAGAGGAAAAACTCCAGGCAGACGAGCTCCGAGCCAGGTCCCATGTCAGAGGATGAACAGAGAACATCCAGTTAGACACAGTCAGAGAAACAGGAATACACTGAAAAACAGCTGAAAAACCCTGGCTGCCGCAGACGGGCTAATGTTAGCCTCTCCACTGTTTTTCCTCTCCACTGTCGCTACAAGCATGCTTAGTGTGAGGGATTGCTGAAGAGTCAATGAGTCGATGCAATCAGCTGGTTTTCTCTTTTTTACTACTGCATTTCACACAAATATTATCTATTTAAATGGACCACAATTTGGTTCTGGTTGGAACAAACCGATACTGTCCAATTTTGCCTGCATTTTCATATTTCAGGTGAGTTTGATGGTCGCTGAGCATAGACAGCCTTCAGGTCTGGAGATTGGGACGGCCGTTCCAGAATGATGGAAATGTTCCTCTGCATCGATCAAAACTTCTTTATTGTCAACTACAATTCACATTGCAATTGAAATTTTAGTCTCAGTACAACCATTCATCACAATACGTCACATACATTCAATGGATTGACGGAGGCCATGTGTGCCATAACCATGACAGCGTTCTGCAAAAACCTTATGGTTTTCCAGGTTCCCACCCACTACCTGGAAGGCAGGCAGGCTTTTGCCATCTCTTGTGTTTTGATGTATTTATATGCAGGTGATGTGTGTTCACCCCAGAAAAAGTGGCTGCAGCTCTTGGGGATCCAGATAAATAAACCCAACCTGCTCCTCTTCTTTTAAACCAAGGTAAAAAAAAAAAAAGAAGTTGAGATTAGCTGCATTTGGCTGCTAAACTGTTTAACTCGGCTGTCATGAGTTTAAGGCTGTTTTATTTGCTTTTATCTGCTTTCCATCTTTAGTAACTTCATGTTCAGACTATCTCTGAATCAGCAGATGACTCTAGATGGTGAAATAGTGCGATATAGAGGTGAGAATATAGATATCCCTTTAAAACCTTTTTTTTTTTTTTTTAGGTTTTATATTAGTATAAACTGGATTAATATAAAAGATGCAGATTGGGCTGCCCTCCATGATGGCCGACCATAAACACCACCTGTAGTTTAAAACCAAATTAAAAACATTCAAGTTCAGCTAAACAGCTCAGAGACTGAAGCCATCTTAGTCGGCTCTCCCCACCAGGTTCGGTCATCTGACATCACCAGCATCACCTTCTATGGACAAACTCCTCCCCTTTCAGCATCTGCCACTAACCTGGGGGTTAAAATTGATTCACATTTGAGCTTTGAGGCTCACATCAAACACCTCTGCTAGACCTCTTTCTTCCAGCTCAGAAATGTCGCCAGACTTCGTCCCACATTCATTCCTGCAGATGCAGAAAAGCTTTTCCACGCTTTTGTCTCCTCCAGGCTGGACTCCTGCAATGCGCTCCTCATGAGGGGGTGCAAACATGACCATATCACCCTCTTCCTCAAATCCCTTCACCGGCTTCCTGTCGCTCTCAGAATTGAGTACCAGGTCTCCCTCCTTACCCAGCAGTGCATCCATGGTGATGCTCCACCATACCTTAAGGAACTTCTCACCCCACAGACCTCAACACGTAACCTCTGATCTACTGCAACAGATCTGCTGAAAGCACCAAGCAGGAAGCTTCATATGATGGCAGATCGGGCTTTTCTGTTCAGCAGGCTGTGGAACGCTCTCTGCCACCTGAGGAACCCACAGGCTGAGGATGCTTTAAAAGAGGCCTTAAAACACACCTTTTTAGGAGAGTTTCTAATTAAACTCTTCCCCCTTTTTTGATTATTTTATCTTTTCTTTTACTTTTTATATCTCATGCTCTCCATGTATTTTTATTTAGCATTTTGGGATTTGTTTAAATATAAAGTGTATTACAAGTCCAAAGTATTATTATTATTATTATTACAATAAAAACATCAAATAAAATAATAAAAATGAAAAATGATGTTTTATTTGCCTGGTAAATCTATTTTAATAAATCTGCAGTCAAATGTTTTGTATTCATAAAATAGAAATGGTTTCTATGCAGACGGTCGGCCTTAATGTCTGTAAATATCTCAGTTTTATAGAAATATTAATTTGCTCTTTAAATGTCCTGAATATTCCTGAAGGTGGATTTATTGGATGATCCAAGCTATTGGCAACAGAAGAGGGGAGATTTTGGAGGATAATCAAAGCCGCATTCAGGCAGTTAAAGCAGATCTCTGATGTACAGAAGCACCTGGCCCATCGGAGGATTAGAACCAGTGACCTTTGACCCCTGCATGTCCTTCTGTTCCATGTCCATCCCAACTGGCAGTGTCCCGTGAACAGCCGAGCAGGATTCCTTCCCGGGACCGGGATCTGGACTCCTTCAATAAAGCCTGGAGGAAGTCTGCTGGGGGGGGGCGGGGCTTGCAGTCTTGACCCTGAGTGACCTACATGACCCGTTGGCCCATGACTCCTCAATAAGTGCCGCCCTCCCCAGTGCTAACAGAATGGTCAAACATTATGTCAAGGGTAATTAAGGTCCGAATGCTCCTGACCCTGATATAATCCCCTTTGAAAGGATCTCCAACTGTTTGCTGTGATTAAGAAGAACCACGGCTCTTGCAGGATCCGCTGCTGCTGGTTTGTTGGTTCCTATTTTATCACCACATAAACAGCAACAGAAAACATCCGCGACCCAACAAGGCGCGTCTTTGAGCTCTCATTGATCATTACCGACCGAACGGGCGGCTGCTTACAGATATGGGAAGCTATAAAAGAGGATTTAAGGCGGCGCTCATAACCCTGCTAGGAGCAAAGTGCTGTTTGCTGTTCCAATCAGGACCCAGCATTACACACAAAATGCTAAAAGCTATTTTTCATGGTTTTCTTTGAAAAACAGAAAAACGCTGCAGCTCTTTTTAAGTTGATGGGAAAGTTAGCAGCAGCTTAAACATTAATTAGTTTTATCTTGTAGACTTCCCCAGCGTCTGATTTGGAAAATAAAACTATAGATGAAACTATTGTAAAGAAAACACCGATCCTCCACATCTGTTGCTTTTCATTTTAACCATATGTGCTAAATCGTTTCAGAACAATGTCTTCAGGAGAAAAAATCCGGTTTTATATCTGCACTCAGGAAACAAACTCTGGTTGGTTTAAAGCCGACCAGAAGAAGCAGGAATACGTCCTTCATCTAAAATCCGTCAGTGTCTTCTTTTATTCCTGGATGTGGTGAAAGAACCCCGATCCTTGTTCTGAGGTCTGATTATACTGGAACGTATCATCAAGGACCTCATGTTCCGCCAAATTAACTCTTATTTCATGACATTTTAACCTTTTAAGTGCATTTTTAGCTGAGAAACAATAAGATAGTAGATTAGATGTTTCATGAGGTATCAGCAGCACCCAGGGTAAAAGTTGGGTCTGATATAACCTTAAGAAAATATGTCAACTGAATAAATCTATAGTCACAGGGGAGGTGGCCTGGTTGTTAGGGCATTGCTCTCGGGTTCCATAGGTTCTGAGTTCGAGTCCCTGAGCCAGACTCTTAACCGCACGCTGCTTCCTGAGCGCCGCACAATGGCAGCCCACTGCTCCCCAAGGGGAGGGGTTAAGTCCAGAGAGGGAATTTTGTGGCTTTGTACTTGTGACAGTGTAATGACAATAAAGTCGAATTAACCAAAATGATTTTAATTTTATCTTTGCAAAGAGAGAACCAATCTTTGCACAGTATTCTGCCCTGTTCTGCCTGAGCAGCGTTTGTTCCTCCTTACTTACAATAATGGAAATTAGTCAGAGTCAAAACTAATTACAGAAACTTTGGTTAAACAGTAACATGTTATGAATAAACCTGGAGAAAGAATCTGGTTTGTTATGGAAGAATCTATGTCTGCTCTACAAACAGCATCACTCGTTGTATTTTGTGGCCTTGCAGGTGAAACAGACTGAGTGAAAAACTTTTATAGTGAGTAAATAGGATAATTGAATATATGAAATTAGAGAAATCTAAATTTTCCGACCACACCGTCTGTGCAGAAGATAACTTGCCATGAACGGATTTTAATTACATTCTGAGTCCAACGAACAACCCCATAAACTCTAGTGGTGATCTGGATCCTCATCTGGATCCAGGGATTTGTTAAATATCTATGAAAACAGGAATGAACGTGAGGTGGAGTCACAATATGTCGGAGGAAATGAGGCGCTTGGTGGAGCTCTGCGCTCTCCGAGGGCTCTTCTACTTTACAAAACTGGATTAAAAATTAAAAAGTAAAAAAAAAAACAACAAATGAAGATGACAGCGGTGGACCACTTTACCACTTTAACCACTTTTCTCTTTAACCATCAGTCAATATTCAGGAATTAGACAAATGTAGAGAAATACATGTCTGTTTATAATACATAGAGGTTTCTTCCTGTTCAAAGGGAGTTTTTCCTCTCCACTGTCGCTACAAGCATGCTTAGTGTGAGGGATTGCTGAAGAGTCAATGAGTCGATGCAATCAGCTGGTTTTCCTTAGATAGAAAACTTTGAATCAATCTGACTGGATGATCTGGTTGAACCGGATCTATAAAGTGACCTGAGATGACATGATGTGAATTGGAGCTATAGAAATAAACTGAATAGAATTTAATTGAATTGAATTTTGCGGAAAAGGGAGATTTATGATCCTTCAGAGAGAATAAGACATAAATAAAAATTATTTATTATATTTCTCTGTTGGGAAGAGGGGAAACGGGCAACAATTTATCGCAAACAAAGGAAATATTTACAAAATGTGAGGAAATGCGTGTATGGACGGATGATGCAAATATCTAGGAAATATTTGTGTCCTTGACAATGAATTATTAGGCAAGAGGTCAAAGGTTATCTGAAGGATTGATGGAGTGAGGACAAAAACTGTTTTGGTTCAGATCTTTCGCTCCAAACATCAGTCATGCTTTGTTCTAAAGTATTTATAAAGTATAAAAAGGAACTAGAAAATTTCTAAAGAAATTTTGAGGGGGGCCACCTACTGCCCGTCTGGGTAACTGGGCCAATACGGCCCTGGCAAGTGACGTTGGGGCTGCTTACGCCTTTGAGGGCTGCTGAGGGAAGCAAAGAGGGCTAGGTCATGGGCAAAGAGAGCTGAGTGCCACTTGTACTGAAATCTGGGAAATAGACGTGCACAGCATATGATGCACAAGGGTAATATGGGTTGTCCATATTGAACCGCAGTGGGTAAAGCGCAGTTGGCGGGCTCTGCCCGCCTGCTAGGAGCCCTTGCAGCGATGAAAAGAATCACCAATGGCGGGCTCCGCCCGCCTGCTAAGAGCCATTGCAGTGATGAAATCACCATTGGCG